>NC_057803.1:208191444-208413547 GCF_018294505.1 Triticum aestivum | reverse complement strand
GCCGCCTCTTCACCGCACCACCACCGCGGCCGCGTCGCCCGCGCCGCCCCTCGTCGTTCCGGCGACCCGCTCCAGCCATCCCCTCGCTCCGGCGAGCGTCTCCAAGTCCGACGACCTCGGACTCCGATTCCGGCGATCATCGTTTTTCCGCGCCGCTACAGTGCCCGATCCGGATCCAGATCTGGAACCCTAACCTCGGTTGACTTTTTGCCCTAACCCTAGTTTTTATGCATATTTCATCGCATCGTATCTCTGCGACCGTGGCTCCGATTTGCGCGTGTAGCATATCAAAATGTTCGCCTCAGAGAGTACATCATTTTATCTCATTGCATCATTTTCATTTGAGCTCATCTTGATGCCCGAAATGCTGTTGGAAGAGGGCTATGTGGTTAAATTGTCAGTTCTGTTTCATCAAATAGATATTTGTCATTTTTGCCATGATTAATGTGTGCGTGAAATGCTCCTGAGCTCTACATGTGTTTTGTTATATGCCATGCCATCTTTACAGAGGTGCTTACCATGTATTTTTGTGATATGTGTGGTGACTAGCACAAGCTTGCAAAGTAGCGTATTCGGTAATGCTGATTTCAGGGACTTAGAATTTCTCTAAGTCCTTGTCCTGATTTTGTCATTATGCCATATGTTCATGTTGTTTCCTAGTGATCCATGCCTCTTTTGAGATGATCAGTAAGGATGATTTGTTAACATTGTGGTGTTCTATCCATACATGTCTTTGTTTGCATTTATGGAGCACCCTAGCTTGAGTCAATCGAGCTCTACTTTTGCTATTTCGTGATTCCTGGCAGATTGTTGACTTGTTAGCGATTTTGCCGAGGATGTTGTTATTGATCCGTGCATGCTATGTTGTTGTTATTGCCATATCTAGCTTCTATGCCATGTGTTCTTGATGGTTCTATGCTTAGTTTGTCATGCCTTGCTCTGTAGTGAGTGCATCGAACTCGTAAACATGCCTACTCGTTAACAGATTTGCATGCTCCAGTTTTTAACTAAGTCTGAGATCTGTTTATGTTTTTGCCATGTTCGCATGCTTGCAATTGTATTTTCTGATCCCTTTTGGCTCAAGGTCACTAAGGGACTTTTGTTAAGTGCTTTGATTAGCTTCATGTCATGCCTTGCTTTGCCATGTTAAGTTCCTGTAGCATATAGTTTTCATGCTCTAAAGTGTGCTACCTAATGTTGGATTCCAGACTTGTGTTAATTTCACTTAGTCTGAAACCTGTTATCGTTTGCATTTTTGCCATGCTTGTTTGAACCTGTTAATGGATGAATTAGCCGTAGCTCAGTGTTCATCTTTTGTCAAGCATCATGAGTGGATCCCTGCCATGTATTTTGTTGTCATGTTTGAGTGCTGTAGCATATTTATCTTGATGCATTTAGATGGCTACTTGCTGATTATCGCAGACCGGTGCCATATTTGTTTTGCTTGCCATTTCCATACCGTGCATCCGATTCCGGTGATCTTTATATCGATTTCAACCGAAATCACCTCACCTTTCTAGTGGAACTCTTGGATTTCCAATTTGAGGCCAGGTTCAACCATTCCTTGTCAAATCTCGCATTTGCATCACATATCGCATCCCGCATAGCATACAATGTTTGCATCATGTTGTTCGAGCATTGCACGTGGTTGATTGTGTTCCTTTTGCTTATTTGTCTTGTTTGGGTAGAGCCGGGAGACGAGTTCGCTAACGAGGAGCCCGTTGAGTTTGCTTACGAGGATCAAGTCAACTCTGACAACTTTGCAGGCAAGATGATCATACCCTCAAAATCACTTCTATCTTTGCTTGCTAGATGCTCGCTCTTTTGCTATGCCTATGCTTTGATGCCTACCACTTGCTTATCATGCCTCCCAAATTGCCATGTCAAACCTCTAACCCACCATATCCTAGCAAACCGTTGATTGGCTATGTTACCGCTTTGCTCAGCCCCTCTTATAGCGTTGCTAGTTGCAGGTGAAGATTGGAGATCGTTCCTTGTTGGAACATTGTTTATTGTTGGGATATCACCATATTATCTTGTTATCTTAATGCATCTATATACTTGGTAAAGGGTGGAAGGCTCGGCTTTTTGCCTAGTGGTTTGTTTCACTCTTGCCGTCCTAGTTTCCGTCATATCGGTGTTATGTTCCCGGATTTTGCGTTCCTTACGCGGTTGGGTGATAATGGGAACCCCTTGACAGTTCGCCTTGAATAAAAATCCTCCAGCAATGCCCAACCTTGGTTTTACCATTTGCCACCTAGCCTCTTTTCCCCTTGGGTTTCCGGAGCCCGAGGGTCATCTTATTTAAACCCCCCCGGGCCAGTGCTCCTCTGAGTGTTGGTCCAAACTAGAGCCCCTTGCAGCGGCACCTCGGGGAAACTCGAGGGCTAGTTTTAGTTGTACGGATTGCTTATCCGAGTGTGCCCTGAGAACGAGATATGTGCAGCTCCTATCGGGATTTGTCGGCACATTCGGGCGGTGTCGCTGGACTTGTTTTACCATTGTCGAGGATGTCTTGTAAAACCGGGATACCGAGTCTGATCGGAATGTCTCGGGAGGAGGAATATCCTTCGTTGACCGTGAGAGCTTGTGATGGGCTAAGTTGGGACTCCCCTGCAGGGATTTGAACTTTTGAAAGCCGTGCCCGCGGTTATGGGAAGATGGGAATTTGTTAATGTCCGGTTGTAGATAACATGAAACTTAACTTAATTAAAATGAATCAACCGCGTGTGTAACCGTGATGGTCTCTTCTCGGCGGAGTCCGGGAAGTGAACATGGTGTTGGAGTAATGCTTGACGTAGGTTGTTCTAGGATCACTTCTTGATCATAGTTGTTCGACCGTGCTTTTGCCTTCTCTTCTCGCTCTCTTTTGCGAATAGGTTAGCCACCATATATGCTAGTCGCTTGCTGCAGCTCCACATATTACCTTGCCTTACCTATAAGCTTAAATAGTCTTGATCGCAAGGGTGCGAGATTGCTGAGTCCCCTTGACTCACAGATTACTTCCAAACCAGATGCAGGGACCGATGATACAGTTCCAGATGATGCGCTTGAGCTCAAGTGGGAGTTCGATGAAGACTCTCGCCGTTACTATGTGTCTTTCCCAGAGGATCAGTAGTGGTGCCCAGTTGGGGCGATCGGGGACCGTGTCGCATGTTGGGGTTGATCTTTTATTTTGGTACCGTAGTCGGACCATGAGTGTATTGGATGATTGTAATGTTATTCATGTATTTGTGTGACGTGGCGAGTGTAATCCAACTATGTATCCTTTCCCCTTTTTATATATATTTACATGGGTTGTTGTGAAGATTACCTTACTTGCGACATTGCTTTCAATGCGGTTATGCCTCTAAGTCGTGCTTCGACACGTAGGAGATATAGCCGCATCGAGGGCGTTACACCATACTATTAGTAGAATACGTATTGAGTAAAGTCAAATTCGATTTATTTCACATGCATAACAATACAAAATTGTACCCAAAAGAAATAAAAATCAAATTGCTGTATTGAACCAAACAGTTAAATGGGCAACAGTCCAAATGAACCAAAACAGTTAACTGAGCACGACATTGCAGAATAGAAACATGTACTAGAAGATAAGATAGTTAACAAAACAAAGAATGCTTGAGAACAATACTACGAAATGTAGCAATTGTTGGACCAAACTGTTAACTGAACATTACATTTCAGAGGACCAAACTATTAACTAAACATCAGATTGCATATTAATATTACAGAGGACAAATCACTAGAAGGCACTGGCGGTGGCCTCGAGAAAACAGCACGAACTATATTTTAAAGTAGACAACCGCGTGGCGGTGTCGATGGTGGCTTCGAAGACGAGGTGCTCCTCCAAGATCTGGCGGTTGGCACGCATGGCAGCCATAGCGACCTCGTCCATGCGTGCGGCCGCGATTTGCTTCTCCGCTGCTAGATGCTATTGAGCTCCACGTTATACTGTGTGCAAAATGGCTGTGAGCGGCGCTTAATTGGAGGAGGGGGACAATGATTTCGGCGAAGGTGTCACGTTGTCGGTCAGGGCATGTGGGACGGGGAAGGAGAAGGATGGTGTGGGTGGGGTGTGGATTATCTGACCATATCGACGAGGCAGCGCATCAAGAAGAACGGTCGTCGATGAGGAGGCGACACTGCAAGAAGAAGGGTCACCGACGAGGAGGCGGCGTTGCAAGAAGAAGGGTCGGTGGCGAGGAGGCCGCGCGGCAAGAAGAAGGGTCGTCGACGAGGAGGCGGCACTGCAAGAAGAAGGGTCACTGACGAGGAGGCAGCGTTGCAAGAAGAAGGGTAGCCGCCGAGGTGGCGGCGCTGCAAGAAAAAGGGTCGCTGTCGAGGAGGCTGAGCTACCAGTAAGCCGCAGTGAAGGTTTGAACCTGGAAAGCAAGGAGGAACAATGGAAATGTGGCTTTTCGTGGGAGGGAGGGGGTGGGGGTATAGATATTTTCACGGTGGCAGAAAAATTTCGCTCGGTGCCACGAGAAACTGGCGCGCAAGTGTGGTTCATGCAGGGGTGGTGGACTGTAGACGACGAAGCTTCCTATGTAAGCCAGACAAGACGGTGCGCCAAGATATTTTGTATCGCATCCCACACGATTCTTTCTAGTAAACTGTTTGTGGTATACCTGATTTTTTCATTCTGTTTTGAAAGACAAAATGGTGTTACGGAGGAAAAGGATGGTGTTTGAATTGCTAGAACATTTATGTACAGTGAAAATGCAACTACATGAGTGTCGTGCTTAAATTTTGAATTATTCCGGGTTCGTTTGGCATTTTTATGCATTAATTGTTTTTCTAGGCATTTAATGTGCATAATTCAAATTTGAACTATAAGCACATGCTCAGGTGCATCAATGTAACACCCACAATGCGGCTATATCTCCCACGTGTCGGGGCACGACTTAGAGGCATAGCCGCATGGTAGGTCTGTCGCAAGAGGGGTAATCTTTACACGTCCCATGTACTGAATAAGAAAGGGGTAAAGAGTCGGCTTACAATCGCCACTTCACACAATACATTAATAATCCATACATCATACAAAGTACAACCAAAGGTCAAATTATGGAACCAAAATAAAGAAAGACAACCCCAAATGCTATATCCCCGATCATCCCAACTGGGCTCCACTACTGATCATCAGGAATGGAAACATAATAACGTCTCGAATCCTCGTCGAACTCCCACTTAAGTTCGGTAGCGTCCCCTGCACTGGCATCATCGACACCTACATCTGTTTGGAAGTAACCGTGAGTCACGAGGACTCAACAATCTCACACCCGCGAGATCAAGACTATTTAAGCTTAAGGGTAGGAAAGGGTAGTGAGGTGGAGCTGCAGCAAAGCACTAAGCATATATGGTGGCTAACTTATGCAAAAGAGAGCGAGAAGAGAAGCAACACACGGTCGAGAAGCTAATAGTGATCAAGCAGTGATCCTGAAAACTACTTATGTTCAAACATAACACAAGCCCATGTTCTCTTCCATGACTCCGCCGAAAAGAGACCATCATGGCTACACACGCTGTTGATTCATTTTAATTAAGTTAAGTGTCAAGTTCTCTACAACCGGATATTAACAAATTCCCATCTGCCACATAACCGCGGGCACGGCTCTCGAAAGTTTATACCCTGCAGGGATGTCCCAACTTAGCCCATCACAAGCTCTCACGGTCAACGAATGATATTACTTCTCCCGGGAAGACCCGATCAGTCTCGGAATCCCGGTTACAAGACATTTTGACAATGGTAAAATAAGACCAGCAAAGCCGCCCGATGTGCCGACAAATCCCGATAGGAGTCCCACGTATCTTGTTCTCAGGGCACACCAGATAGGTCAAGCTACGAGTAAAACCAACCCTCAAGTTGCCCTGAGGTGGCCCCGCAGGCTGCCCGTTTCGGACCAACACTTAGAGGAGCACTGGCCCGGGGGGTTTAAAATAAAGATGACCCTTGAGTCTGCAGAACTCAAGGGAAAGGTATATGGTGGTAGGTAGGCAAATGGTAAAACCAAGGTTGGGCCTTGCTGGAGTAGTTTTATTCAAAGCGAACTGTCAAGGGGTTCCCATAACATCCAACCGCGTAAGGAACGCAAAATCAAGGAACATAACACCGGTATGACGGAAACTAGGGCGGCAAGAGTGGAACAAAACACCAGGCATAAGGCCGAGCCTTCCACCCTTTACCAAGTATATAGATGCATTAAAGGAAATAAGATATAATAATGATATCCCAACAATATCCATGTTCCAACATGGAACAAGCTTCAACTTCACCTGCAACTAGCAACGCTATAAGAGGGGCTGAGCAAAAGCAGTAACATAGCCAAACAACAGTTTGCTAGGAAAGGTGGGTTAGAGGCTTGACATGGCAATATTGGAGGCATGACATAGCAAGTGGTAGGTAGCGCGACATAGCAATAGAGCGAGCAACTAGCAAGCAAAGATAGAAGTGATTTCGAGGGTATGGTCATCTTGCCTGCAAAGTTCTCAGAGTTGTCGAAAGCTTGATCCTCGTTAGCATACTCAACAGGTTCCTCGATCACGTACTCGTCTCCCGGCTCTACCCAAAGTGAGAACACAAGCAAAAGGACCAAAAATCAATCACGGTGCAATGCACAAGCAACATGATGCAATACATTGCATGATATGCAAGACATGATATGCAATGCATATGTGTGCTTCAGAAGAGAAAAAATGATCAAGGCATTAACTTGGCAAACCAAGTGCGCCGCTGAAAAGATGAGGTGATTTCGGTCGAAATCGATATAAAGATCACCGGAAATGGAGGCACGGTTTGCAAATGGCAAGCAAAACAAGAATGGTGTTATTCTGCGATTAACATCATGATGCCATATAGAATGCAACAAGAAACTAAGCTACTGAACTCCAACATAACAACAAAGCATATGGCAGTGATGTACAGAAGATGCTTGACAAAACATGAACACTAAGCTATGGCTAAATCACACAAGAGCAGGTTCAAACATGCATGGCAAAAGTGTAAAAGATATCAGCTTCACAGACTTGGTGGAAATACTAACATGTCAAAAATAATATGAGGAAGCCATGTTTAGAGCAAGCCAACATCATGCTACAAGAACATATCATAGCAATACAAGGCATGGCATGATTCTAATAAATGCATAGATCAGAAGTCCCTCACTGAACATGAGCCAAAAAGGCACAGAAGATATGATGGCACCCATGTAAACATAGCAACTTTTATTAACAGTTTCAGACTTAGCAGAAAAATAGAGCATGGCATAAACAGACTTATGATAGCAACTTTGCGAGCTCAAACCACTCACCACAAAGTATTGCATGACAAGATAAGCATACCAACAGCAAGATGACATGTTCATGAAGCTAACCATGGCAAGATCAAGTTCATAGCATGCATGTATCACTAGCAACCACCATGTCAAAATTGATTAACATGTTAACATTCTGCCAGGAACATTTTATAGCAAAAGTAGAGAAAGAATAAGACATACTAGGGCACTCCATAATTGCAAACAGGGGAATGGATGGATATAGCAAAACCACATGTTCAAAACATCCTTACTGAAGTAACCCGAAATAACCATGGATATCACTTTAGAATCAAGTTTACATGGCATAAAAATAACAACAGGAAAAGGACAGCAAAATCCTAAGTCCCTGAAAACAGCAATATCACGAAGCCTAGTTTGCATGCTTGTGCTAGTCACCACATAGATCACAAAAATGCAACAGAAACTCCACTGTGAAGATGGCATGTTGTATATCAAAACACATGTAGATCTCATGCTCATATGAAGCACACATCAAATGTGACAAAAATGACAAATCACCATAAACTGATAAGTAGCAGCAGTAAACATTTTATAACACTCTTGCATCAATTATTAGGGCATCAAGGTGAACTCAAACAAGAATGCCACAATGGAATGAAATGAAGAGCATCTCACAATGAACATTTGGATATATCGTATGCATGAAACGGAGCTACGATCATGGAGATATGAGCCAATGAACAGGGGCATAAAATGTTGTAGAAAAAGGACTTAGAGAAATATACCCCTCGCGAAACGGATCTAGGGTTTGGTGGCACTGTTTCCAAGGTTCACTAGAAGATCACCGGAGGCGTCGCTGGAGATGGGGAAGGGCGGTCGGAGCTTGGGGTCGCCGAATCTGGTCGCTCCTCGACCGGATCTGGCTGGAGCTAGGGAGGAAGAGGCGACAAGGCGGAGGCGACTCCGGCGAGGGTCGCGGGCGGCGAAGCCGGCCGGAGAAGCGGGCGACGGTGACGGCGCTGGGGCGGAGCGGCGAGCGAGGCGACGGGGAGCGGACGCGGCGGCGAGGCGTGGTCGGGCCGCGGGGGCCGGGTGCGGGCCTGGCGGGCTTCGGCGGCGGCAGCGGTGGAGCGCCACATGGCGGCGTCTGAGTGGAAGGGGCGCGGCGGCAGAGGGCGGATCTAGGGTTTCGCCCGAAATTTCGGAGGAGGCCTTTTTATAGGTAGGAGGAGGTAGGAGTGTCCAAATGGGGTGTAGTTTTCGCCCACACGATCATGATCTGACGACAGATGGCATGGAAGTGGTTTAGATGGGTTATTGGGCCGTTTGGAGGGGTGTTGGGCTGCAACACACAAGAGGCTTTTGCGGTTCCCCGGTAAACCGTTGGAGCATCAAACGGACTCCAAATGGAACGAAATTTGACAGGCGGTCTACCGGTGGTGTACCAAGGCCACTTGGCAAATCTTGGTCCATTCTGAGAAAGTTTAACACCCGCTCACGAAAAGAGACAAGAGGGGAGCGCCGGTGCATGTGGGAGTGTCGGATTGCAAAATGGTCAACAAGGAAAAATGCTCGGATGCATGAGACGAACACGAATGCAAATGCGATGCACATGATAACATGATATGAAATGCATGACACAAAAAAATGCAAAACGAAGACAAAACCCAACCACGAAGGGAAATCTCATAACTTAAAGCCGAAAATGGCAAGAGTCGGAGTTACAAATATAGCAAGTTACATCCGGGGTGTTACAACACTCCACCACTATAAGAGGATCTCGTCCCGAGATCTAGGACTGAAAGAACTTCGGATATTCGGAACGGAGGTGGTCCTCGCGTTCCCAGGTGGCTTCTCGGTCGGAATGGTGTGACCACTTCACTTTCAGGAATTTGATAGACTTGTGGTGAGTCTTGCGCTTGGTTTCTTCAAGAATAGCACCGGGATGCTCATGATAAGACATGTCTTCTTGGAGATCAATCTCTTCGAAGTTGATGGTGCGCTCAGGAGTCTTGATGCACTTGCGAAGCTGTGACACGTGAAACACATCATGCACGTTTGCGAAGTTGGATGGAAGCTCAAGTTGATAGGTGAGGTCGCCTCTTTTGCCAATGATCTTGAAAGGAACCACGTATCTAGGGGGCAAGCTTCCCTTTGTTACCGAAGCAACGAGTACCTTTCATTGAAGAGATGCGGAGGTAAACATGGTCTCCTATCTCGAAAGCCAAGTCACGATGCTTGCTATCATAGTAACTCTTCTGGCGCGATTGCGCGGCTTTGAGATTTTCGCGGATGACTTTGCACATTTCTTCAGCTTCTGTAATTAAGCCATTGCCAAGAAGTTGGCGTTCACCAGTCTCTGACCAATTGAGAGGAGTACGACACTTTTTGCCATAGAGAATTTCGAATGGGGCCTTGCCCGAACTCGCTTGGAAACTGTTGTTGTAGGAGAACTCGACATATGGAATACAATCTTCCCACTTCATACCGAAGGAAATGACACAAGCCCTGAGCATATCTTCAAGGATTTGATTGACTCGCTCGACTTGGCCACTAGTTTGAGGATGGAAAGCTGTGCTGAAGCGAATGTTGGTGCCCATGGCCTTCTGGAAGGAGTCCCAGAACTTAGAAGTGAAGATGCTTCCACGATCTGAAGATATCAATTGCGGAATGTCGTGCAAAGAGACAATCCTGGAGGTGTATAGCTCTGCTAGCTGAGCTGCTGTGATAGAATCTTTGATTGGAAGGAAATGAGCCACTTTAGTAAGCTTGTCGATGACAACGAAGATAGCATCATTTCCACGCTTGGACTTGGAAAATCCAATCACGAAGTCCATCTTGATATGATCAAACGTCCATTCTGGAATAGCAAGAGGTTGGAGGAGACTAGCTGGCCGTTGGTGTTCTGCTTTCACCCTTCTGCAGACATCACATTCATTTATGAATTGAGCAATTTCTCGCTTCATTCGAGTCCACCAATACGACTGCTTGAGGTCATGGTACATCTTTGTACTTCCATGATGAATGGATAGAAGGGAATTGTGCGCCTCGTTCATAATGACTTTCCTTAGATCACCTTTAGGAACCACAATTCAATCCTCGAAGAATAGAGTGTCTTTGTCATCAATGCGATAACACTTGTATTTGGGTTGGCTCTTGGCAATCCCATTTTTCACCTTCTTCACCATGGAATCTAGGAGTTGTGCCTCACAAATTTGATCTTCCAAAGTAGGAGAGACTTGGAGGTTGGCAAGAAAGCCTTGAGGAACAACTTGGAGATTCAGTTTGCGGAAAGCATCACAAAGGTCCGGTTGGAAGGGCTTGAGAATTAAGTTGTTGCAGTAAGCCTTCCTGCTCAAAGCATCTGCAATGACATTGGCCTTGCCTAGAGTATATTCAATACTCGGATTGCATTCTTGAATCATTTCGACCCAACGAGTCTGCCTGAGGTTGAGGTTGGGTTGAGTGAAGATGTACTTGAGGCTCTTATGATCTGTGAAGATGTCGACTTTCCTTCCCAACAAGAGATGTCTCCATGTTAATAATGCATGGACAACTGCCGCCAACTCAAGATCATGAGTGGGGTAGTTCCTTTCGTTGGGCTTCAACTGGTGAGAGGTATAAGCCAAAACTTTCTTCTCTTGCATTAACACAACACCGAGACCTTGTAAGGAGGCATCACAGAAAACTTCAAATGACTTGGATTCGTCAGGAGGAGTCAATACATGAGCCGTGACTAACTTCTCTTTGAGGGTGTTGAAAGCAAGGTCACATTCAGGCGTCCAGACATACTTGACATGCTTCTGGAGGAGGTTGGAAAGAGGCTTTGCAATCTTAGAGAAATTCTCAACGAATCTTTGACAATAGCTTGCAAGCCCAAGAAAACTGCGAAGCTGCTTGACATTCTGAGGAGCTTCCCAATTCACAATTGCAGACACCTTCTCAGGATTAACAACGATGCCCTTGGCGGAGATGATATGACCAAGGTAAAGAACTTTGTCAAGCCAGAACTCACACTTGGAAAACTTCGCATAGAATTGATGCTCTCTGAGTTTGTCGAGTACCAATCTCAAATGCTTGGCATGACCCTCCTTATTCTTGGAAAAGACCAAAATATCATCGAGATAGACCAGACGAAATCATTTGTGTAGGGGTTGAATATGAAGTTCATCATGCGAGAGAACGTTGGAGGATCATTGACAAGGCCGAACTGAAGGAAATATGCCCTAGAGGCAATAATAATGTTATTTTTTTATTTCCTTATATCATGATAAATGTTTATTATTCATGCTAGAATTGTATTATCCGGAAACATAATACTTGTGTGAATACATAGACAAACCAAACATCAGTAGTATGCCTCTACTTGACTAGCTCGTTGATCAAAGATGGTTATGTTTCCTAGCCATAGACATGTGTTGTCATTTGATTAATGGGATCACATCATTAGGAGAATGATGTGATTGACATGACCCATTCCATTAGCTTAGCACCCGATCGTTTAGTATGTTGCTATTGCTTTCTTCATGACTTATACATGTTCCTATGACTATGAGATTATGCAACTCTCGTTTACCGGAGGAACACTTTGTGTGCTACCAAACGTCACAACGTAACTGGGTGATTATAAAGGAGCTCTACAGGTGTCTCCAAAGGTAAATGTTGGGTTGGCGTATTTCGAGATTAGGATTTGTCACTCCGATTGTCGGAGAGGTATCTTTGGGCCCTCTCGGTAATGCACATCACATAAGCCTTGCAAGCATTGCAACTAATGAGTTAGTTGCGAGATGATGTATTACGAAATGAGTAAAGAGACTTGCCGGTAACGAGATTGAACTAGGTATTGAGATACCGACGATCGAATCTCGGGCAAGTAACATACCGATGACAAAGGGAACAAAGTATGTTGTTATGCGGTCTGACCGATAAAGATCTTCGTAGAATATGTAGGAGCCAATATGAGCATCCAGGTTCCGCTATTGGTTATTGACCGGAGATGTGTCTCGGTCATGTCTACATTGATCTCGAACCCGTAGGGTCCGCATGCTTAAGGTTTCGATGACAGTTATATTATGAGTTTATGCTTTTTGATGTACCGAAGTTTGTTCGGAATCCCGGATGTGATCACGGACATGACGAGGAGTCTCGAAATGGTCGAGACATAAAGATTGATATATTGGAAGCCTATATTTGGATATCGGAAGTGTTCCGGGTGAAATCGGGATTTTATCGGAGTACCGGGAGGTTACCGGAACCCCCCGGGAGGTATATGGGCCTTAGTGGGCTTTAGTGGAAGAGAGGAGAGGTGTCCAGGGCTGGGCCGCGCGCCCCTCCCCCCTAGTCCGAATAGGACAAGGAGAGGGGGGCGGCGCCCCCCTTCCTTCTCTCTCTCCTCTTTCCCCCTTCCCGAATCCTATTCCAACTAGGAAAGGGGGGGAATCCTACTCCCGGTGGGAGTAGGACTCCTCCTGGCGCGCCCTCCTCCTGGCCGGCCGCACCCCCCCTTGATCCTTTATATACGGGGGCAGGGGGCACCCCTAGACACACAAGTTGATCCACGTGATCATATTCTTAGCCATGTGCGGTGCCCCCTTCCACCATAATCCTCGATAATATTGTAGCGGTGCTTAGGCGAAGCCCTGCGACGGTAGTACATCAAGATTGTCACCACGCCGTCGTGCTGACGGAACTCTTCCCTGACACTTTGCTGGATCGGAGTCCGGGGATCATCATCGAGCTGAACGTGTGCTAGAACTCGGAGGTGTCGTAGTTTCGGTGCTTGATCGGTCGGGCCGTGAAGACGTACGACTACATCAACCGCGTTGTGCTAACGCTTCCGCTGTTGGTCTACAAGGGTACGTAGATCACACTCTCCCCTCTCGTTGCTATGCATCACCATGATCTTGCGTGTGCGTAGGAATTTTTTTGAAATTACTACGTTCCCCAACAGTGGTATCAGAGCCTAAGTTTTATGTGTCGATGTTATATACACGAGTAGAACACAAGTGAGTTGTGGGCGATATAAGTCATACTTTGGTTCGGCGGTATTGTTGGACGAAGCGGCCCGGACCGACATTACGTGTACACTTACGCGAGACCGGTTCTCCCGACGTGCTTTGCACATAGGTGGCTTGCGGGTGACAGTTTCTCCAACTTTAGTTGAACCGAGTGTGGCTACGCCCGGTCCTTGCGAAGGTTAAAACAACACCAACTTGACAAACTATCGTTGTGTTTTTGATGCGTAGGTAAGATTGGTCCTTGCTTAAGCCCGTAGCAGCCACGTAAAACTTGCAACAACAAAGTAGAGGACGTCTAACTTGTTTTTGCAGGGCATGTTGTGATGTGATATGGTCAAGACATGATGCTAAATTTTATTGTATGAGATGATCATGTTTTGTAACCGAGTTATCGGCAACTGGCAGGAGCCATATGGTTGTCGCTTTATTGTATGCAATGCAATCGCGCTGTAATGCTTTACTTTATCACTAAGCGGTAGCGATAGTTGTGGAAGCATAAGATTGGCGAGACGACAATGATGCTACGATGGAGATCAAGGTGTCGCGCCGGTGACGATGGTGATCACGACGGTGCTTCGAAGATGGAGATCACAAGCACAAGATGATGATGGCCATATCATATCACTTATATTGATTGCATGTGATGTTTATCTTTTATGCATCTTATCTTGCTTTGATTGACGGTAGCATTATAAGATGATCTCTCACTAATTATCAAGAAGTGTTCTCCCTGAGTATGCACCATTGCAAAAGTTCTTCGTGTTGAGACACCACGTGATGATCGGGTGTGATAGGCCCTACGTTCAAATACAACGGGTGCAAAACAGTTGCACACGTGGAATACTCAGGTTATAGTTGACGAGCCGAGCATATACAGATATGGCCTCGGAACACGGAGACCGAAAGGTCGAGCGTGAATCATATAGTGGATATGATCAACATAGTGATATTCACCAATGAAACTACTCCATCTCACGTGATGATCAGACATGGTTTAGTTGATTTGGATCACGTAATCACTTAGAGGATTAGAGGGATGTCTATCTAAGTGGGAGTTCTTTAAGTAATATGATTAATTGAACCTAAATTTATCATGAAACTTAGTACCTGATAGTATCTTGCTTGTTTATGCTTGATTGTAGATAGATGGCCCGTGCTGTTGTTCCGTTGAATTTTAATGCGTTCCTTGAGAAAGCAAAGTTGAAAGATGATGGTAGCAATTACACGGACTGGGTCCGTAACTTGAGGATTATCCTCATTGCTGCATAGAAGAATTACGTCCTGGAAGCACCGCTGGGTGCCAGGCCTGCTGCTGGAGCAACACCAGATGTTATGAACGTCTGGCAGAGCAAAGCTGATGACTACTCGATAGTTCAGTGTGCCATGCTTTACGGCTTAGAATCGGGACTTCAACGACGTTTTGAACGTCATGGAGCATATGAGATGTTCCAGGAGTTGAAGTTAATATTTCAAGCAAATGCCCGGATTGAGAGATATGAAGTCTCCAATAAGTTCTATAGCTGCAAGATGGAGGAGAACAGTTCTGTCAGTGAGCATATACTCAAAATGTCTGGGTATAATAATCACTTGATTCAATTGGGAGTTAATCTTCCAGATGATTGCGTCATTGACAGAATTCTCCAATCACTGCCACCAAGCTACAAGAGCTTCGTGATGAACTATAATATGCAAGGGATGAATAAGACTATTCCCGAGCTCTTCGCAATGCTGAAAGCTGCGGAGGTAGAAATCAAGAAGGAGCATCAAGTGTTGATGGTCAACAAGACCACTAGTTTCAAGAAAAAGGGCAAAGGGAAGAAGAAGGGGAACTTCAAAAAGAACAGCAAGCAAGTTGCTACTCAAGAGAAGAAACCCAATCCTGGACCTAAGCCTGAAACTGAGTGCTTCTACTGCAAGCAGACTGGTCACTGGAAGCGGAACTGCCCCAAGTATTTGGCGGATAAGAAGGATGGCAAGGTGAACAAAGGTATATGTGATATACATGTTATTGATGTGTACCTTACTAATGCTCGCAGTAGCACCTGGGTATTTGATACTGGTTCTGTTGCTAATATTTGCAACTCGAAACAGGGACTACGGATTAAGCGAAGATTGGCTAAGGACGAGGTGACGATGCGCGTGGGAAATGGTTCCAAAGTCGATGTGATCGCAGTCGGCACGCTACCTCTACATCTACCTTCGGGATTAGTATTAGACCTAAATAATTGTTATTTGGTGCCAGCGTTAAGCATGAACATTATATCTGGATCTTGTTTGATGCGAGACGGTTATTCATTTAAATCTGAGAATAATGGTTGTTCTATTTATATGAGTAATATCTTTTATGGTCATGCACCCTTAAAGAGTGGTCTATTCTTATTAAATCTCGATAGTAGTGACACACATATTCATAGTGTTGAAGCCAAAAGATGCCGAGTTGATAATGATAGTGCAACTTATTTGTGGCACTGCCGTTTAGGTCATATCGGTATAAAGCGCATGAATAAACTCCATACTGATGGGCTTTTGGAACCACTTGATTATGAATCACTTGGTACTTGCGAACCGTGCCTTATGGGTAAGATGACAAAAACACCGTTCTCCGGTACTATGGAGAGAGCAACAGATTTATTGGAAATCATACATACAGATGTATGTGGTTCGATGAATGTTGAGGCTCGTGGCGGATATTGTTATTTTCTCACCTTCACAGATGACTTAAGCAGATATGGGTATATCTACTTAATGAAACATAAGTCTGAAACATTTGAAAAGTTCAAAGAATTTCAGAGTGAAGTTGAAAATCATCGTAACAAGAAAATAAAATTCCTACGATCTGATCGTGGAGGAGAATATTTGAGTTACGAGTTTGGTGTACATTTGAAACAATGTGGAATAGTTTCGCAACTCACGCCACCCGGAACACCACAGCGTGATGGTGTGTCCGAACGTCGTAATCGTACTTTACTAGATATGGTGGGATCTATGATGTCTCTTACTGATTTACCGCTATCGTTTTGGGGATATGCTCTAGAGACGGCCGCATTCACGTTAAATAGGGCACCATCAAAATCCGTTGAGACGACGCCTTATGAACTGTGGTTTGGCAAGAAACCAAAGTTGTCGTTTCTGAAAGTTTGGGGCTGCGATGCTTATGTGAAAAAGCTTCAACCTGATAAGCTCGAACCCAAATCAGAGAAATGTGTCTTCATAGGATATCCAAAGGAAACCATTGGATACACCTTCTATCACAGATCCGAAGGCAAGACTTTTGTTGCTAAATTCGGAAACTTTCTGGAGAAGGAGTTTCTCTCGAAAGAAGTGAGTGGGAGGAAAGTAGAACTTGACGAGGTAATTGTACCTGCTCCCTTATTGGAAAGTAGTACATCACAGAAACCTGTTTCTGTGACACCTACACCAATTAGTGAGGAAGCTAATGATAATGATCATGAAACTTCAGAACAAGATACTACTGAACCTCGTAGATCAACCAGAGTAAGATCCGCGCCAGAGTGGTACGGTAATCCTGTTCTGGAAGTCATGCTACTAGATCATGATGAACCTACGAACTATGAAGAAGCGATGGTGAGCCCAGATTCCGCAAAATGGCTTGAAGCCATGAAATCTGAGATGGGATCCATGTATGAGAACAAAGTATGGACTTTGGTTGACTTGCCCAATGATCGGCAAGCAATTGAGAATAAATGGATCTTCAAGAAGAAGACTGACGCTGACGGTAATGTTACTGTCTACAAAGCTCGACTTGTCGCAAAAGGTTTTCGGCAAGTTCAAGGGATTGACTACGATGAGACCTTCTCACCCGTAGCGATGCTTAAGTCTGTCCGAATCATGTTAGCAATTGCCGCATTTTATGATTATGAAATTTGGCAAATGGATGTCAAAACTGCATTCCTGAATGGATTTCTGCAAGAAGAGTTGTATATGATGCAGCCGGAAGGTTTTGTCGATCCAAAGGGAGCTAACAAAGTGTGCAAGCTCCAGCGATCCATTTATGGACTGGTGCAAGCCTCTCGGAGTTGGAATAAATGCTTTGATAGTGTGATCAAAGCATTTGGTTTTTTACAGACTTTTGGAGAAGCCTGTATTTACAAGAAAGTGAGTGGGAGCTCTGTAGCATTTCTGATATTATATGTAGATGACATATTGCTAATCGGAAATGATATAGAATTTCTGGATAGCATAAAAGGATACTTGAATAAGAGTTTTTCAATGAAAGACCTCGGTGAAGCTGCTTACATATTGGGCATTAAGATCTATAGAGATAGATCAAGACGCTTAATTGGACTTTCACAAAGCACATACCTTGACAAAGTTTTGAAGAAGTTCAAAATGGATCAAGCAAAGAAAGGATTCTTGCCTGTGTTACAAGGTGTGAAATTGAGTAAGACTCAATCCCCGACCAATGCAGAAGATAGAGAGAAAATGAAAGATGTTCCCTATGCTTCAGCCATAGGCTCTATCATGTATGCAATGCTGTGTACCAGACCTGATGTGTGTCTTGCTATAAGTCTAGCAGGGAGGTACCAAAGTAATCCAGGAGTGGATCACTGGACAGCGGTCAAGAACATCCTGAAATACCTGAAAAGGACTAAGGATATGTTTCTCATATATGGAGGTGACAAAGAGCTCATCGTAAAAGGTTACGTTGATGCAAGCTTTGACACTGATCCGGACGATTCTAAATCGCAAACCGGATACGTGTTTACATTAAACGGTGGAGCTGTCAGTTGGTGCAGTTCTAAACAAAGCGTTGTGGCGGGATCTACATGTGAAGCGGAGTACATAGCTGCTTCGGAAGCAGCAAACGAAGGAGTCTGGATGAAGGAGTTCATATCCGATCTAGGTGTCATACCTAGTGCATCGGGTCCAATGAAAATCTTTTGTGACAATACTGGTGCAATTGCCTTGGCAAAGGAATCCAGATTTCACAAGAGAACCAAGCACATCAAGAGACGCTTCAATTCCATCCGGGATCTAGTCCAGGTGGGAGACATAGAGATTTGCAAGATACATACGGATCTGAATATAGCAGACCCGTTGACTAAGCCTCTTCCACGAGCAAAACATGATCAGCACCAAAGCTCCATGGGTGTTAGAATCATTACTGTGTAATCTAGATTATTGACTCTAGTGCAAGTGGGAGACTGAAGGAAATATGCCCTAGAGGCAATAATAATGTTATTATTTTATTTCCTTATATCATGATAAATGTTTATTATTCATGCTAGAATTGTATTATCCGGAAACATAATACTTGTGTGAATACATAGACAAACCAAACGTCACTAGTATGCCTCTACTTGACTAGCTCGTTGATCAAAGATGGTTATGTTTCCTAGCCATAGACATGTGTTGTCATTTGATTAATGGGATCACATCATTAGGAGAATGATGTGATTGACATGACCCATTCCATTAGCTTAGCACCCGATCGTTTAGTATGTTGCTATTGCTTTCTTCATGACTTATACATGTTCCTATGACTATGAGATTATGCAACTCCCGTTTACCGGAGGAACACTTTGTGTGCTACCAAACGTCACAACGTAACTGGGTGATTATAAAGGAGCTCTACAGGTGTCTCCAAAGGTAAATGTTGGGTTGGCGTATTTCGAGATTAGGATTTGTCACTCCGATTGTCGGAGAGGTATCTCTGGGCCCTCTCGGTAATGCACATCACATAAGCCTTGCAAGCATTGCAACTAATGAGTTAGTTGCAAGATGATGTATTACGAAACGAGTAAAGAGACTTGCCGGTAACGAGATTGAACTAGGTATTGAGATACCGATGATCGAATCTCGGGCAAGTAACATACCGATGACAAAGGGAACAAAGTATGTTGTTATGCGGTCTGACCGATAAAGATCTTCGTAGAATATGTAGGAGCCAATATGAGCATCCAGGTTCCGCTATTGGTTATTGACCGGAGACGTGTCTCGGTCATGTCTACATTGTTCTCGAACCCGTAGGGTCTGCACGCTTAAGGTTTCGATGACAGTTATATTATGAGTTTATGCTTTTTGATGTACTGAAGTTTGTTCGGAATCCCGGATGTGATCACGGACATGACGAGGAGTCTCGAAATGGTCGAGACATAAAGATCGATATATTGGAAGCCTATATTTGGATATCGGAAGTGTTCCGGGTGAAATCGGGATTTTACCGGAGTACTGGGAGGTTACCGGAACCCCCGGGAGGTATATGGGCCTTAGTGGGCTTTAGTGGAAGAGAGGAGAGGTGGCCAGGGCTGGGCCGCGCCCCCCTCCCCCTATTCCGAATAGGACAAGGAGAGGGGGGCGGCTCCCCCCCTTCCTTCTCTCTCTCCTCTTTCCCCCTTCCCGAATCCTATTCCAACTAGGAAAGGGGGGGAATCCTACTGCCGGTGGGAGTAGGACTCCTCCTGGCGCGCCCTCCTCCTGGCCGGCCGCACCCCCCCTTGATCCTTTATATACGGGGGCAGGGGGCACCCCTAGACACACAAGTTGATCCACGTGATCATATTCTTAGCCGTGTGCGGTGCCCCCTTCCACCATAATCCTCGATAATATTGTAGCGGTGCTTAGGCGAAGCCCTGCGACGGTAGTACATCAAGATCGTCACCACGCCGTCATGCTGACGGAACTCTTCCTCGACACTTTGCTGGATCGGAGTCCGGGGATCGTCATCGAGCTGAACGTGTGCTAGAACTCGGAGGTGCCGTAGTTTCGGTGCTTGATCGGTCGGGCCGTGAAGACGTACGACTACATCAACCGCGTTGTGCTAACGCTTCCGCTGTCGGTCTACAAGGGTACGTAGATCACACTCCCCTCTCGTTGCTATGCATCACCATGATCTTGCATGTGCGTAGGATTTTTTTTGAAATTACTACGTTCCCCAACACGAATGACATGACCGTATATTCATAAGAACCATAGCTTGTTCTGAATGCTGTCTTGGGGATATCTTGTTCACGAATGCGAATCTGATGATAACCCATACGGAGGTCAAGCTTGGAGAATACTTGGGCACCATTAAGTTGCTCGAAAAGCTCATTGATGTTGGGAAGTGGATACTTGTTCTTTATTGTCTTCTTGTTCAATGGACGGTAGTCAAAGCAGAGTCGTTCCATTCCATCCTTCTTCTTGACAAAAAGGACACCACAACCTCATGGAGATGAACTTGGTCTGATCAGACCCATACGCTCTTGTTCATCGAGTTGTTTATTCAACTCCTTCAACTCCTATGGTCCAAGCTTGTAAGGACGTTTGCAAATAGGTTCCGTGCCAGGCTCAAGATCGATAACGAATTCAACTAGCCGGTGAGGAGGCATTCCCAGAAGCTCTTCTAGAAAGACGTCTTGATATTCACAAATGACTAGAATCTGAGAGATGGCATTCAACTTGCCCTTCTCAATGAGAGAAAATAGCCGAATGGTTTCATCCCAAGCGGCAAAGATGATCACATCCTCAGAAGAGTGTGTCAATTCAATCTGCCTGGCAGCACAATCAAGCTGAGCCTTGTGCTTAGAAAGCCAGTCCAAGCCGAGAATTAGATCAATATCAGAGTCACCAAGAACCATTGGAGAAGACAGAAATCTATAGTCTCCCATCTTGATGGAAACATCCGGAACCACCAAACCGACACTCAACCGTTTACCCGGAGAAACGATATCCATGGGTTTACCCAAATGATAAGAAGTGAATTCATGCTTGGCAAAAAACGGTCTTGACATGAAACAATGCGATGCACCAGTGTCAAAAAGAACTTTTGCGGGAATAGAGTTAACTGGAAGGTTACCCATGATCACTTCTGAAGAATCCTCTGCCTGAGCTGTGTTCATCATGTTGACCTTAGCATGCTTGGGATTATGCTTGACCATTGCATTGCTGGCAGATCTCACAGGAGGAGGAGGCGGAAGGCGCCTTTGGTTGAAGCACTTGTTTGCATAGTGCCCTTTCTGCTGACACTTGTTGCAAGTAACCTCTGAGAGCGAACGGTGATAAGGAGCACTTGACCTTGGAGCTTGAGACTGAGCTTTGTTCTAATAGCCTAGGTTGGATGGGTGGGAAGATCCATTGCCACCTTTGCTCTTCTGCTGATAAGGCTGATGAAATGGAGGAGGAGGAGGCAACCAGAACTTCTGTTGCTTAGCTGTCACTTGTGATGAAGAAGAAGATTGAACTGCATCCCTGACTATCTTCTTAGATGCCTCACACTTGAGCTGAGAAGCTTGTTGCTTTAGTGCCATGTTGTAGAATTGATCAAACTCAATCAGCTCAAGAAGCACGAGAGCTAATTGCAGATCTTCTCTGAGGCCACCTCTGAATTGATAAATCATACTCTTTTCATCGGGGACGTCTTGTTTAGCGAAGCGAGCAAGTTTCTGAAACTGGATATTGTATTGATACACGGACATGCTGCCTTACTTGAGATTGTAGAACTCCTCACACTTGCTCTCAGCAACACTTTATGGAATGTGATGAGCTTTGAAGTCTCGGCGGAAATCATCCCAGGTAATCACACGACCTCCTCTGGAATCTCTGTATTGTTGATACCACTCAGCAGCTTGATCCTTGAGTTGAAGCGAAGCAAACTTGACAAAGTCCTCATGCCTGACATTGCTACATTCAAAATGTTTGTAGATATCCACGAGCCAGAGGGTAGCAAACTGAGGCCGATTGTTGCCTTGGCCTCGATTTCCTTGGTTGCCTTGCCCTTGGTTGCGTTCTTGCAAGAGTTGCAAAAGCATCTGAGTGTTGGCATTGGTGGCTACCATGACAGCTTGCCATGCCTCCGGAGGTGGAGGTGGTGGAGGATTCTGACGCGTTGGAGGAGCCATCCTGAAGAAGTTGACATCCGTTAGCATCTTGAAAGACATATATTCAAGCTGAATCAAAGGATCGAAATAGCAACATAAAGTCTTAACATTCGAACGAGAATGAACGAATGAATTCCAAAGTAATCATCACACTTCCATTAAGGTTGAGAAGCCACTTAGATAAAGGTAGATAAATAAAGCAACAAGGTACGGATATGAACAAATAAGTGGTAAGGATTACCCAATCACAAACCAAATATCTGCGGGAAGAAATACTAGAGCTACTTGAATTCCCACCTATAAAACTCCCGAAACTTTCTGGTTATGCAATTAGGTGTTGGGGATACAGGGGAAGCATAATATGTCACCCAAACTAACAATTCCTACATCCAGCTGTATCCATCCTTCAACACATAACCAATAAACCTTCAGAAATCATTTACCTCAACCTTCGAAAAGCATCCGTTATACGAGTTATGGCAATACTCCCGAACTCCCGCCCCAGTACCGGGTGGCATCAAGATTATCTCACCAACAACTGCATAAAAGAGATTTTCGATGTCGGTGAACTCAGGTATTCCAGAACTGCAATGATAAAATTGTGATGACAACACCTCAGAGCTCAACTCCCTGGGACACTGCCACAACCCCTAAATGTCAGGAGGCACCAAGAACAATGTTCTCGTCAGAAGACTATCGGAACGATTCCAAGATACCCACGTGATCCTAAAAAAATTCGTGAAATTTGAGGGGAGAAGAGTCAAAACTTCTACGTTAGGAGGCCTCATCAGAGCGACGAAATGACTGAGGAGTAAAAAGAATCCTACTCTCTGATATATATAATCCTAAGACTCAAAACATTTTGTTCTAGACCCAACAACATCAGCGATTCGATCAAGCAGGGGGCTCCTAAGTTGGGGAAGGCTCTGATTACCAACTTGTAACATCCACAATGCGGCTATATCTCCCACGTGTCGGGGCACGACTTAGAGGCATAGCCGCATGGTAGGTTTGTCGCAAGAGGGGTAATCTTTACACATCCCATGTACTGAATAAGAAAGGGGTAAAGAGTCGGCTTACAATCGCCACTTCACACAATACATTAATAATCCATACATCATCCAAAGTACAACCAAAGGTCCGACTACGGAACCAAAATAAAGAAAGACAACCCCAAATGCTATATCCCCGATCGTCCCAACTGGGCTCCACTACTGATCATCAGGAATGGAAACATAATAACGTCCCGAATCCTCGTCGAACTCCCACTTAAGTTTGGTAGCGTCCCCTGCACTGGCATCATCGGCACCTGCATCTGTTTGGAAGTAACCGTGAGTCATGAGGACTCAACAATCTCACACCCGCGAGATCAAGACTATTTAAGCTTAAGGGTAGGAAAGGGTAGTGAGGTGGAGCTGCAGCAAAGCACTAAGCATATATGGTGGCTAACTTACGCAAAAGAGAGCGAGAAGAGAAGCAACGCACGGTTGAGAAGATAATCGTGATCAAGAAGTGATCCTGAAAACTACTTATGTTCAAACATAACACGAGACCGTGTTCTCTTCCCGGACTCCGCCGAAAAGAGAATATCACGGTTACACACGCGGTTGATTCATTTTAATTAAGTTAAGTGTCAAGTTCTCTACAACCGGATATTAACAAATTCCCATCTGCCACATAACCGCGGGCACGGCTCTCGAAAGTTTATACCCTGCAGGGGTGTCCCAACTTAGCCCATCACAAGCTCTCACGGTCAACGAAGGATATTCCTTCTCCCGGGAAGAACCGATCATTATCGGAATCCCGGTTACAAGACATTTCGACAATGGTAAAACAAGACCAGCAAAGCCGCCCGATGTGCCGACAAATCCCGATAGGAGTCATACGTATCTCGTTCTCAGGGCACACCGGATAGGTCAAGCTACAAGTAAAACCAACCCTCAAGTTGCCCTGAGGTGGCCCCGCAGGCTTCCCGTTTCGGACCAACACTCAGAGGAGCACTGGCCCGGGGGGGGGGGGGTTTAAAATAAAGATGACCCTTGAGTCTGCAGAACCCAAGGGAAAGGTATATGGTGGTAGGTAGGAAAATGGTAAAACCAAGGTTGGGCCTTGCTGGAGGAGTTTTATTCAAAGTGAACTATCAAGGGGTTCCCATAACACCCAACCGCGTAAGGAACGCAAAATCAAGGAACATAACACCGGTATGATGGAAACTAGGGCGGCAAGAGTGGAACAAAACACCAGGCATAAGGCCGAGCCTTCCACCCTTTACCAAGTATATAGATGCATTAAAGTAAATAAGATATAATAATGATATCCCAACAATATCCATGTTCCAACATGGAACAAGCTTCAACTTCACCTGCAACTAGCAACGCTATAATAGGGGCTGAGCAAAAGCGGTAACATGGCCAAACAACAATTTGCTAGGAAAGGTGGGTTAGAGGCTTGACATGGCAATATGGGAGGAATGATATAGCAAGTGGTAGGTAGCTCCACATAGCAATAGAGCGAGCAACTAGCAAGCAAAGATAGAAGTGATTTCGAGGGTATGGTCATCTTGCCTGCAAAGTTCCCAGAGTTGTCGAAATCTTGATCCTCGTTAGCGTACTCAATAGGTTCCTCGATCACGTACTCGCCTCCCGGCTCTACCAAAAGCAAGAATAGAAGCAAAAGGACAAACAATCAATCATGGTGCAATGCACAAGCAACATGATGCAATACATGGCATGATATGCAAGACATGATATGCAATGCATATGCGTGCTCCAGAAGAGAAAGAATGATCAAGGCATCAAATTGGCAAACCAAGTCTGCCGCTGGAAAGATGAGATGATTTTGGTCGAAATCGATATAAAGATCACCGGAAAGGGAGGCACGGTTTGCAAATGGCAAGCAAAACAAGGATGGTGCTATTCTGCGATTAACAGCATGATGCCATCTAGAATGCAACAAGAAACTAAGCCACTGCTCTCCAACATAACAACAAAGCATATGATAGTGATCTACACAAGATGCTTGACAAAACATGAACACTGAGCTACGGCTAAATCACAAAAGAGGAGGTTCAAACAAGCATGGCAAAAGTGCAAAAGATATCAGCTTCACAGACTTAGTGAAAATACTAACATGTCAAAAACAACATCAGGAAGCCATGTTTAGAGCAAGAAAACATCATGCTACAGGAACATATCATAGCAATACAAGGCATGGAATGATTCTACTAAATGCATAGATAAAAAGTCCCCCACTTAACATGAGCCAAAAAGGCACATA
The DNA here is from genome assembly GCF_018294505.1 of Triticum aestivum. NCBI lineage: Eukaryota > Viridiplantae > Streptophyta > Magnoliopsida > Poales > Poaceae > Triticum > Triticum aestivum. Next base: position 208,388,152 of record NC_057803.1, on the reverse strand, counting down.
AGATATGATGACACCCATGTAAACATAGCAAGTTTTATTAACAGTTTCAGACAGCAGAAAAACAGAGCATGGCATAAACAGACTTATGATAGCAACTTTGCGAGCTCAAACCACTCATCACCAAGTATTGCATGACAAGATAAGCATATGAACAACAATATGACATGTTCATGAAGCTAACCATGGCAAGAGAAAGTTCCTAGCATGCATGGATCACTAGCAACCACCACGTCAACATTGATGAACATGTTAACATTCTGCCAGGAACATTTTATAGCAAAAGTAGAGAAATAGTAAGACATACTAGGGCACTCCATAAGTGCAAAGAGGGGAATGGATGGATAGAGAAAAACCACATGTTCAAAACATCCTTACTGAAGTAACCCAGAATAAGCATGGATATCACTGTAGCATCAAGTTTACATGGCATAAAAATAACAGCAGGAAAAGGACTTGGCAAAATCCTAAGTCCCTGAAAACATCAATATCACGAAGCCTAATTTGCATGCTTGTGCTAGTCACCACATAGATCAAAAAAATGCAACACAAACTCCACTGTAAATATGGCATGTTGTAGATCAAAACACATGTAGAGCTCATGCTCATATGAAGCACACATCAAATGTGACAAAAATGACAAATCACCATAAACTGATAAGTAGCAGCAGTAAACATTTTATAACACTCTTGCATCAATTATTAGGGCATCAAGGTGAACTCAAACAAGCATGCCACAATGGAATCAAATTAAGATCAACTCACAATGAACATTTTGATATATCATATGCATGTAACGGAGCTACGTCGTGGAGATATGAGGCAATGAACAGGGGCATAAAATTATGCATAAAAAGGACTTAGAGAAATATAACCCTCGCGAAACGGATCTAGGGTTTGGTGGAATAGTTCCCGAGGTTTGCTGAAAGATCATCGGAGGCATCGCCGGAGATGGGGAAGGGCGGCCGGAGCTTGGGGTTGCCGAATCCGGTCGCTCCTCGACCAGATCTGGCCGGAGCTGGGGAGGAAGAGGCGGCGAGGCAGAGGCGACTCCGGCGAGGGTCACGGGCGGCGGAGCTGGTCGGAGAAGCGGGCGACGGCGGCGGCGCTAGGGAGGCGCGGCTAGCGAGCGAGGCGGCGGGGATCGGACGCGCCGGCGACGGTAGGAGGCGCGGGCGGCGAGGCGCAGTCGGGCCGCGGGGCTGGGCGCGGTCCTGGCGGGCTTCGGCAGTGGAGCTCCACGTGGCGGCGTCTGAGTGGACGGGGCGCGACGGCAGATGCGTCCGGCGCCGTCCGGACGTGTCCGGCGCGGAGGGAGAGGGCGGATCTAGGGTTTCGCCCGAAATTTCGGAGGAGGAGGCCTTTTTATAGGTAGGAGGAGGTAGGAGTGTCCAATTGGTGTGTAGTTTTCTCCCACACGATCGTGATCCGACGACGGAGCGCATGGAAGTGGTTTAGATGGGTTATTGGGCCGTTTGGAGGGGTGTTGGGCTGCAACACACAAGAGGCTTTTGCGGTTCCCCGGCAAACCGTTGGAGCATCAAACGGACTCCAAATGGAACGAAATTTGACAGGCGGTCTATCGATGGTGTACCAAGGCCACTTGGCAAATCTCGGTCCATTCCGAGAATGGTTAACACCCTCTCACGAAAAGAGACAAGAGGGGAGCGCCGGTGCATGCGGGAGTGTCGGATTGCAAAACGGACAACAGGGAAAATGCTCGGATGCATGAGACGAACACGAATGCAAATCCGATGCACATGATGACATGATATGAAATGCATGACATGAACAAAATGCAAAACGAAGACAAAACCCAACCACGAAGGGAAAGCTCATAACTTAAACCGAAAATGGCAAGAGTCGGAGTTACAAATATAGCAAGTTACATCCGGGGTGTCACAATCAAAGTTTGTTGAAAAATCACATGTGTGTCTTTGGGTAAATTTATAGGTCCCATGCAATAAATGAGAATGAAATTCAAACATCTGAGCGTCGTGGCTCGGTCGAGAACATTGAGAAACTTGATTGTTAAATTCCTGAAAATTCAAAACTCTCCTGAAAATCATGAAACTTGGCACGGTGTCATTTCATGGCACCAACATGCTGTGGTAAAAAAATCGGCCACATTTGGACAAGTTTTTGGTATAAGCTTCTTGCAAACCGGAGCTTCTCTCGAGAAGATTCGTGGTTCTCAAGGGGGGACGTGTCACCTTTGTGTGCGAAACGATATACGCTGCCTCCCCCCTTGATTTTTTACAGAGGCAACATAGAAATATATGAGTGCTATGTTAAAATTTGGAATTATTCTGGGTTCGTTTGGACTTTCTTATACATTAACTGAATTTCTGGTCATTTAATGTGCATAATTCAAATTTGAACTACAAGCACATGCTCCAATGCATGAAAGTTGGTTGAAAAATCACATGTGTGTCCTTGGGTGAATTTGTAGGTCCCATGCAAGAAATGGGAATGAAATTCAAACATCTGGGCGTCGTGGCTCGGCCGGAAAGATTGAGAAACTTGGTTTTTTAATTCATGTAAATCGAAAACATGCCTGAAAATCATGAAACTTAGCATGGTGTCATGACATGGCATCAACATGTTGCGGTAATTTTTTTGGCCGAATTAGGACAAGCTTTGGTACAAGCTTCTTGCAAACCGGAGTTTCTCTCAAGATGGCTCGTGGTTCCGAGAGGGAACGTGTCACCTCCGTGTGCGAAACGACATACGTACACTGCCTTCTCCCACCTTAATTTTTTTTCACAGGTAGATTAGACCAAATAGAAGTATCGTGCTAAATTTTGGAATTATTCGGGGTTCGTTTGGCCTTTTTTATACATTAATTGAATTTCTGGGCATTTAATGTGCATAATTCAAATTTGAACTACAAGCACATGCTCCAGTGCACCAAAGTTGGTTGAAAAATCACATGTGTGTCCTTGGGTGCATTTCTAGGTCCCATGTAAGAAATGAGAATGAAATTCAAACATCTGGGCGTCGTGGCTCGGCCGGAAAGATTGAGAAACTTGGTTTTTTAATTCCTGTAAATCCAAAACATGCCTCAAAATCATAAAACTTGGCATGGTGTCATGACATGGCACCAACATGCTGTGCTAATTTTTTTGGACGAATTGGGACAAGCTTTGGTATAATCTTCTTGCAAACCGGAGCTTCTCTTAAGAAGTCTCGTGGTTCTGAGACGGAACGTGTCACCTCCATGTGCGAAATGACATAAACTGCCTTCGCCCGCCTTAATTTTTTTCACAAATAGATTAGAACAAATAGAAGTATCGTGCTAAATTTTGGAATTATTTCGGGTTCGTTTGGCCTTTTTATACATTAATTCATTTTCTAGGCATTTAATTAACATAATTCAAATTTGAAGTACAAGCGCATGCTCCAGTGCGCAAAATTTAGTTGGAAAATCATTTATGTCTACTTGGGCAAACTTCTAGGTCCCATGGAAAAAGTCGGAATGGAATTCAAACATCTGGGCGTCTTGGCTCGGCCGGAAACATCAAGAAACATTGTTTTAAAATCCCTGTAAATCCAATACTCGCCTGAAATGAAACTTGGCATGGTGTCATGACATGGCACCAACATGCTGTGGCAATTTTCTGTCCGATTTGCGAAGGCACACACATTAACAATCTTCAAAGTCATTTTGGAACAAGGGTTGTCACGCTACAAATCGGAAACACAAGTATTATTTAAACAGTGGGCGTTCTACTTACCAATTAAGTGCCGCCATGCGTCCCCTTTTTTATTGGCTAGGAGGTGTCGTGCGGTGTAGCTATTTGACTACAGGAGGCGTGCGATCGGACTCCTGCGCGTGCTCATTGGGAGGAGAGCCCTTTAACCTCTATCCGCCGCGCACCTCCCTCCCAACATCTCCATTAATGGCGCCCGAGCCCCTGTTTCATGGCGTGGCTATGTCTCACTGGACCGAGATTTAAGAGAGAAAAAAGAAAATATGAAAAGAAAGTTTTGCACGAATCTTGATGTAAGATTCGACGGACCTATATAGCATCGACTATGACTTATACCAAGACTAATGAATATAAGGATGATGACAGTGGATAATAATTGTCTTACATATTTAGGAACATAATTAAAAAAAGCCACACGCGGCAACGCGTGAAATACACAAGGGCAAAAAAGAAGGAAGACAACGATTTGGCTTGTTGATCTCTACTTTATTAGTGCGTTGCTGCAGGCTGCGGGAACTAGCACTGGTACGTGTCGGTGCTATACAAACGACTTTTAACCCCTTTCTGCGATGGTGTTCGGAACCATCGCCAAGTGAGTGACGGCGATAGGGGGTCCTTCTCACACGATCCACAAACCATCGGGGATATGCCCTCCTGGCACACACGCTCGACAAAATGAGTTCGTGTGTGACCAACAAGCGCTCAAATACGGAAATACATACAATAGAGCTAAAAATACAATTATACAGGCGAAATCGTTTCCAGTCGCAAGTACATCCCACATAGTCAGTCCCCGCTAAACGTTTCCATTCGTATGTACACCCCACACAGTCGCTCCAGGGAAAATGTTTCCGTTCACAGGTACATCACACACAATTTCCCCCGTTAAATCGTTTGTGATAGCATTGCCATTGCACACGATATTAATAATTTTATTGTTTGCGTTATTGAATGCATCACACATGGTGCGTAGAAGAAACTGTGTGGCAAAGGCAGTCCATCACACATAGTTTTTATGTGGTTAACGTTTGTGCAAGGTGGCCTAACGCAAACAGTTTTCAAGAGGATGTCGTGTGTGCAGTGGAGATTGATCGCACACGTAGTGAATCCTAGAAATGTTTCTGATCTCCACGTTTATCGCAGACGTTTCACTTTAGCAAACCGTGTGCAGTGTAATCCCTAATTAATCCCTAATTTAAAAATCACATGTTTTGAATTTGAAAGTAGGAAATCACTTATTTCATATCCAACCATGTTTATTACAAATATAGGTTCAACCACGAATGCATAATTTGATGCACAAGTACATATACTGAAGAACTACAAAAGCCCCAAGTAAAGAATGATGAACCACAGTTGTACTAAAGACTATAAAGAGAGAGGAAAAAGACATACTGGTTGCTGGAGAAGTTGAAGTGGAATGCCCATATTGTGCCCTCCTCCATGTATAATGCGCGCACGACTCTAGGCCGACCCCTTGTGATGGCTGCCCGTCCATCCTTCACTGTCTTCATTGCGACTTCTCGATGCTCATTGTAGTCTGGATGAAATACTTTAACCTTCATTGCGTGTCCACCAATCATGTACTTTGCGAGGTAATCTTGAGTGAATTGCTTCGGGAACCACTGCGAATGAAAAAGATTCAGACATTTTTGTCTAACAACTCATTATGGGTAGTAAAAAGGGAAGGCTAAAGAGTTTGTAGTTACCATCCTACAGCTCACTGTTGTGTTGGATAGAGCATAAACAAATAATTTTCTTGCCACCATTCGTATCTTTTTGCTAATAACCCATATCAGTTTCCTCACTTGATGCTTGTTCATGAATATCTCATTGCCCCATACGCAAAAAGGGTCGATGCATGGATCCTTGCCAAGGGCATATGTACCTACAAGCAACAAGTCAATATTAGAAGCTAACAAGTGTCTAGGTCTGGATCTATATGCACTACATTATGGAACGACGGGGTGAGTACAAGTCGTGGGATGAAGCTAACCTCGGCGGAAAATGGTGGCCACTCCCTTTGCTGCCTGCATAAGTAGTTGAAAGGCATGATAAGTACAACAACCTTAACATCAAACAAATATAACAAAGGTAAACAACATCATCTCCAAATGATAGCTTGAATGTGTTGGTTTCATCATGCTGTTAAAGCAGATATAAATTGGAAGGCAATGTTACCGACAGCAGGCTTAACAACCATGAAATTAAATATTGCAATTCAAACTGGTATTGTTGAAAATGAATAGACCATAAGTAATGCTTAAACATCACACTAGATAAATGTGTAAAACTGAAATAAATGGCATGTGTTAACTACACTAGGAATAGTTGGAACCAAATATAGATGTCCAAATTGGTATTGATGTAGTTGAGCGGCACAGTTCCGACTTGCACATAATGAACAACACATTGTGAATGAATGAAATAAACAAGGCATAAATGACAAGTATAACAACCAAATATAGCCATTGAAAACTGGACAGAGTCTCACTTCAACCAACCTAATAAGCAAATACAGATAAACAAGACATATGCTTGAAAACTGGACAAATGCTCACTGCAACCAACCTAACAAGCAGATACAGATAAATAAGGCATCTACTTGATAACTGGACAAATGCTAAAAAAGTAACATAACAACCAAATACAGATAAACAAGGCATCAGCTTGATAACTGGACAAATGCTCACTGCAACCAAACTAAGAACCAAATACATATAAACAAGGCATCTGCTCGATAACTGGAAAAATGCTCACTCCAACCAACCTAACAACCAAATATAGATAAACAAGGCATCTACGCACTATAAACAACCAAACATAGCCATTCCTGAAACTGCAGTGGACAATTCATACTTACACATCACATAGACCTATTGAACAATGCATTTTTGCATAATTGAAATAATTAAACACGACACAGTTAAAGCACCGCACGGCAAATGCTACTACAACAAGGGTACGGGTTGGCAAGCTAGAAAAGGTAAGATTTGCTGATAGAATGTTGCCTCACATTTCATGGATGGGATCCTTCCACTTGGGAGAGCACAGACCCATGGTGCGCTCTTTGATGTCATAGATGGGCTGTTTCACCTTGGAAGAACCTTCGTGGGTGCCCTCCTCGTGGTCGTGGTCGATGAGATCTGACTTGGCAATTGAGGATCCCAAGCCGCCGCCGTAGAACGTGTCCTTCAGAAATGATAAAATGGGCTCGATGGTGTATAAAGATCGCAAATCCTTGACCACTTGGTGGAGGAGATCAGTGGCAGGGCCGTCGAAGAGATCGACAACGGTTGAACCAGAGGGGTTGGGGATGGACCACTTAACCTGTGATATGGCTCGCGTGAAGTCGTCGCTGTGGATGAGCTTGATGTCATAGCCAGGTTTCCTGAGGTGCAATAATACGCTAGCCCACTAACACAAAGCCTTCGGCATGACAACATAGTCAACGTCTTCGCCAGCTTCCGCGGCAACGTGTTGCTCCGGGATCGATATGTCGGGGCGAACAGCGGCCACCTCGCCAATGTCCGCCTGAGAGGCCATGATAAACCTCTTCTTGGCCGAACGCTCGTCGGGCTCCCCAGGATACGGTCGAGCTTAGGCTGCGACATTCTGGAGCAGGGGATGTGGATCTAGCGGGGAGGAACACGTCAGGCTTCATCTAAAAACTGAGGGGAGTGGGGCGATGATATGGGAATCGCCGGGTAACCTAAAGTTTATTATCTAAGCTAGGAGGAACAGGCAGACCGGCAGGGGTTGGCGGCGGCGCCGGTGGTGGCCGCGAGCTAGGGTTCGAGGGAGGGAGGGGCGGGTGGGGGACTGTGGAGGGGGGGGTGTTTGAGGATACCCCGTGGCTACTGAATAATTTAGTAATGGTGGGTGGGATGGTGGTGGACGAGGGAGGGCGACGGTTCAAATGCCTTGACTACTGCAATTTTACTATAAGGTCCGTGCTGGAGGAGTGTGGGCGATGGTTGAAGTACGACGGCTACTAAAATTTGGGTAAAGGAATTGATGCAGGGCGGGAGTGCTCAAGATCGCCCACGGTCCAATAACAATATGCGTGTATGATAATAAGGAAAAGTGGCGGAACCGCCGATTTTTGCAACGCTCAAGGCGGGTAGTTTGTTTTTATATTTCAAGCTAGCTCGTCTATCACACGGTTCGTCCTAATTTCCAAATAAACTTACCCGCCTTTAGCTTGCACATGTGGTGATTTTATAGCGCACTTACATCACACACAGTTAAGCCAGTACCTCCACCCTTTGCCCGCGCTTGTGCGGTCGTGGTGATTTTACAGCGCACACGGTTGAACCAGTACCTCCACCTTTGCTCGCGCTTGCGCATTCGCAGGACACTAGTATCGCACACGGTTAAGATATTATACCCGGGTCCGTTGAGCATCATCAGAGCCTTTGTAGCAAAAAAATGTTAAGAGAGGGTCAGAAGACAACTACACCAGCATGTGGCCCAAATATATATGAGTGAAAAGGGTGGTCTGTGATATTCAAAATTCCAATGAACAACTTTGACCACGCGGGTCCATGGTTGGGCACGTCGTCGAAGATCGATGAGAGGGGCCAGAAGTCAAGAACCACCTGGAAGTGGCCAAATATATGTAGGAATATTGGGGATGTTTAAAACTTTAAATACATAATGCATAACTTTGGTGGCACCTTCCTAGCAAACCCGAAAGTACCCTTGGATATATATATATATATCTATAATGACATAATGTCGTACCTAGCTAGGATGCTTGGCCCACCACCCCCCACTTCATGTCAGTGGGGAGGATGCACGTAATGATCGATACTTTGGTCATACATGCATGTCGCCATGACCTACCATAAGACGGACCAATGAATATATCATTTGGTCAAACAACAACTGTTGTTGTCGATAAACTGCTTGGGCCAATAGATTGAACTATCATAAAAATCACACGAGAGGGACCACAAAACCAGCACCTCTTGCATGCGGCCCAAAATGATGTACGTTGGGAAGGGGTGATGCGTGTATTCAAGATAGAATAATGTACAATTTAGACGTGGTTCCTACCTCTCGATACAGAGAACAACCATGAAGGCAAGGTAGTTAAGGAGAAGATACACAGGGTATGATGTAGGTCGAACCCAGCAATCTGAGCATGTGGGAGGGAATCCTGACAACGCATGAGCTCGAGCTTTGGTTGAGCAACATGTGATGGTGACCGGCCCTAACATGAACTAGGAGGAATCCATTCATGGCTAACACATACTCCTCATTATCGATCAAAGGGATGATATATATATACACTCGGGGAGCCCACGGATATGCGTGTCATCACAAAAAACCGCACAAGGGAGACGTGGTCGATCAGAAGACCCCATATACACTGCATGCAGCCCGAAAATATGTATGGGTATGGTGGTGTGTGATGTGTTTAAATCCCGAATGCACAACTTCGATGGGCAACCAATTACATTACAAACCGAACACCGTACCCGAACCCAAGCCTGGTTTAATACGTACGATGTCGGTTTCCCAACTTTGAGGCGGGGCGGGGGGGGGGGGGGGTTCGTCCCACACATGCGCTCAAACTTTATTTGGTCTAGCATGGGGCACATCTATATCTATATCTATACGCCTATATAGTGTGCGAATAACTTTGAAAGTTGGTTGTTGGATGAAGCCAATCTGACGGTACGGAGATGGAAAATCCGAACACTACTGGTTGTTGGATATCATCTACATTCCACCAGATTCCGCCACATGTACAATCTAGAAGACTCCATGGTTGAACTTAAGCATAATGCACAAACCTCAAAACACAAGCACTTCTCCTTTGTTCTCTAGAATCTTCCATATCTTAATTGCCCAAACTTTTTTTCTAAATGAATTGTCACTTTTTGTTTTTTACTTTATGCTTTACAATGCACAATTCCATGAATCTTAAAATAGATTTTTTATAAAACTAATTGATTTTGGATGAGATGAACTATAAGAATTAAACGAACATCTACATCATGCATATATGACTCAAAGCTTACATGCTATATCGTGGTATCTATTCATAATTTGGTTACCAAATCTCATGCGTGCAATGCATGTGTACCTTACTAGTATCAATAGGAAACCGTCATGGTCAAACCCTTCTCATTGTTGGGTCAAAGGGATAGATTGTGTGGGCCCCCTAATTGTCGGTAAAGGATAGTATATATACCTCGGGGAGCCCATAGATATGTGTCACGTCTATAAGCCGCACAAGGGAGATATGCTCGAGAAGAACACCCTGCGACCTATATCCTGCATGCAACCTGAAAAAGGTTTATATAATCACCATGATAGGTCAAGTCAATCATTCTTTAATTTTTAGAGCCAAAAATAACCCATAAAAATATAGTAGATTTATATGATCGCCATGACAGGTCAAGTCCATCATTCTTTAATTTTTTAGAGCAAAAAATGACCCATAAAAACATAGTCTAAAAATTAGCAAAACAGGGATCCCAAGGTTTATATAATTGCCATGATAGGTCACTATAGAGATATAATATATCTCTATAATGACCGTGTCGTGGCATTTAAATGAAGCTTGAGATATGCAACTTCCCACCAGGTCACCCATCCTTGGACTACTCCAGCCCGAGCATGCTTAAGTTCTGACTTCTATTCGACTAGGCTAGCGGACGGGAAGCCGCCCCTTGCTGATAAAAATTGCCTCCTTGCTATTAAGGCATTTCACGCTGGTCACCCTATGGGACCTACTCCCTCCTATCACACACATTTGTGCTTTTAGAAACTGTGTGGGATGTTGTCACAGCCCTATAATTTGGTTGCAGACAGTGGCATTGCATCCATGCATCATGTCTAAAGTTATGTGAAATTGAAATGGGGATTGTTCCAAACCCTAGCACCAAAATTCAATCAACTAAGTTCAACTGAAAATTGCATTCAATGAACCCAAAATGCCTTCATCAATGATTGATATTTTTGGCAAGGCTTTGAGTCCAAACCGAAAATGGTGAACATTTTTGTGGAATATTTTGGGCACTGAATTTAAGTCATTATTGTATTTGAATTGGGAATTATATTCATAATATGTGGAATATGTTTCAAATAACTTTGAAATGTTTATGTGCTATTGGAGAAGTCCATCCAGCAACATAAAAATATCCAAAGGGTTTTTGTCACTGTTTTGAAATTGTTCTGAATTTTAAACAGTGGCAAAATGTTAATCAAAAGAAAACAAAACAAAAAGTTAAAAAAAGGACAGAAACCTTACCTGTCCAGCCCAGCCGGCCCAGCACTGTAGATGGCCCAGCCCAGCCGTCGCACCGTCTTCAACCTCCTGCCAGTAGGCAGGAGGGCGTGTGTTCCGCGCGCGCGTGCACGCACTGCGGCCACCTCCTCTCTCCCTGCCTGCCTGGACCTCCCTCGTATCGGCACGCACCTCCCTGGTCTCTCTCTCACTCTCCCCGCCCCTCCTCTGTCTTGATCTCTCACGCACACCTGAACGCGGCCATCGCCATCGACGATGATCACCGTGGCCACCGTCTACCCTACCCCTCTCCTTACCATCCAACGGCTCCGCCCTGACGCCCTCTTCCTCATCGCCAAGACACATGATGCCATGAGCCCCGTGCTGTCGTCCTCGCCTTCATCTTCTTCCGCGGGATCCGACGACAACCGCCGATGATTCGACGCCGTCCGACCTCCCCCGAGCTCGCCGTCTGCCCAACCGACTTGCCATGAGCCCCTGCCTCCTCTCCCCTTGCTCCCGTGCTCCTTTTCTCGCCATGGCCACCGTTCCGCCGGCGACCGATTCGCGCCGCCACCTGAGCTCCTCGCCGCCGTGGCCAGAGGCCGTGTTCGTCGCTCCTAGGCACATGGACGTGCTCCAGACCTCGCCAGGAACCCAACCCACACCCAACTCGCTCTCTCGAGCGCTGTAGCTGCGTCCCTGCACCCGGCCGAACTCCGGTCGCCGCCTCGCTCGCCGCCGTCGACGCCACAGCCCACCAGAGCACCAGCCACTGCCACCATTTGAAGCGCCGCACCAACAGCTCCACCCACCCACGCAAGCTCTAGCCGCCGAAAACGGCCGGACAGGTATCGCTGCCGTGCTCCTATTATCGCCGGAGTTAATCCGGTGACGTGGACGGATTGGATTAGTCTAATTGCTGTGATTAGCCTAACTAAAGCTCCTGACAGCGGGCCCTACCACTGGTCAAACCCAGTCAGCGCTAGGTTTGACCGGGATTAGTCCCTGTGTCACTGACGTGTGGACCCCGCACGTCAGGTTTGACCTGGGTCAACCCAGTTGACCTGCTGACGCAGTGCTGTCGTCATGCTGACGCAGTAAATGTTTTCTAGCGTTTTTAAAATTAGAAAATTCTATAAATTGTCTAAAACTTCTAAAAATCATAGAAATTAATCTATAACTCAGAATCAAATAAATTATATATGAAAAATTATCAAAAAAAATCCAATCTATCCATCTATACCATTTTCATGCATGTTAGAACAACTTAAGGCTACTGTTTAGGACAAATCAAATGAATGGTATTTAAATAACCACATGTGGAGTTTAAATTTGAACTTTGGGTTCAAACCAACCTCATTTAACCTATTGCTAGTTGCATTAGCTCAAATCACAGCATATTGACATGTCATGATCATGCATCATATTGTGCATTGCATTGATTGTGTTCTTCCTTGTTTGCCGGTGTTTGTCCCCTCTCGATAGACGTGGTTCCGACGACGAGAACGATGACACAGATGAAGTGTGTTCCTGTTCAGAAGTGTCAGACAAGCAAAACCCCCTTGTTCATTTTGATACAATCCCACTCTCTCGCTCTTGCTCTCTTTTACTGCATTAGGACAACACCGATTCAACTGTTACATGCTGCGGTAGCTGAACCCCTTTCCTCTGCATGACCTGTCATTGCCACAGTAAATAGATGAAACCCACTAGCATGAGTAGGAGTTGTTTGAGCCCTGATGTGCCTACTCATTCATGCTTGTTTGTCATGCCTGCTACTGCTTAGAGTTGAGTCAGGTCTGATTCATCGGGGATAAATTGGAATGGTGATGAACATGTCCTACTGTGTGTGAGCTAAGTGTGTGAACACGATTTGGTAAAGGTAGCGGTGAGAGGCCATGTAGGAGTACATGGTGGGTTGTGTCATTGTAGCCGTCCTCAGGAACTGAGTTCTGTGTTTGTGATCCATGAACAGTTACTACCACACATTGGGCTCCGGGCGCTCCAAGCTCTCTCGACTTATGAATCTACCTGATCTCTGTCCAGGAGTTGCAACTAGTTTCTGGTGTTTGTAGGTAGTGTTAGTAGTCTACCAAGTGGCACCCACTACAGGTGGGCTTGGGACAGACTAGGCACAGTGGCCCGGTGTACCAAGTGGCACCCAGATGGTGGGCTTGGGAACCCTGTACATATCGTTTGGGGCCGTGAGCGACACCCCGGCCAGATCTCCTTGCGGATGGAACCCGAATAGGCGATAAACCTAGACAAGAGACTTGTGTGATTAGTCAGGTCGTGGCCAACTCCCTCACCAGGCTTCCGCTTGAAGGTTGCCAAGATACACGACGTGTACATGGTGGTAAGTGGCGAGAGCATGTGTGAAGAAGTACACCCCTGCAGGGTTATCATTATCTATTTGAATAGCCGGATTCCTCGGATATGGAAACTTGGACCCCTTGCATAGTTCATAGACAAGTGAAAGTGGATACTCTAAAATGTGCAAGATAAGCGTGAGTGCTATGGATGGCGTTCTCGTAGGGAGATAGGAGTGGATCCATAGTGGTGTATTGATATGGTGAATATGTGGACTCGTGTGCACCACCTCAAAAGAGTTGCTTGCAGTCGTAGTTCAGGATAGCCACCGAGTCAAAGCTGGCTTGCTGCAGTTAAACTCCACCACCCCTTTGTTGATACCGATGCATATGTAGTTAGTTCTGATGTAAGTCTTGTTGGGTACATTTGTACTCACGTTTGCTTAATTTATGTTTTTGCAGAGAGACTTCAGTCTCACTAGTAGTTCCACGTGGACTTCGACGTTTAGCTTGATACCTCAGCTACGATCTTGTGCCCTCGACAGGATCTGGTAGATAGTAAGGCTTTTTAGCCTTTTCCATTTGTAGATGTCTGTACTCAGACATATTAAGCTTCCGCATGTGCTTTGACTTGTATGCTCTGAATGTTGGGTCATGAGACCCATGTTTGTATTATCTGGCTCTTCGGAGCCTAATGAATAAATACTTGAGTCGTAGAGTTATGTTGTGATGCCATGTTGTATTTACACATATCAAGCATATTGTGTGTATGATTGAAATGCTTGGTATGTGTGGGATCCGACAACCTAGTTGTTTATCCTTGGTAGCCTCTCTTATGGGGAAATGTAGTCTTGTGCTTCCATGAGCCATAGTAGTCCGCTACATCCCGGTTCACCGGAGTCCTGCTAGCCCCGCACTACTGCTCCGGAACACATGACTGGCTAGCATGTGTTTCACTTCGTTCATGTGTTTGTCCCTTCGGGGAAATGTCACGCGGTGACATCCGGAGTCCTGCCTAGCCTGCTATAGCCCGGGTTCCCGGAGTCCTGTTAGCCCAGTGCTACAACCCGGATTCGCACGCTGCTGACCGACATGCTCGATGTTGATTCATGTATGCCTATGATACGTCTCCGTCATATCTACTTTTCCAAACACTTTTGCCCTTGTTTTGGACTCTAACTTGTATGATTTGAATGGAACTAACCCGGACTAACGCTGTTTTCAGCAGAATTGCCATGGTGTTGTTTTATGTGCCGAAAACAAATATTCTCGGAATGACCTGAAACTCCACGGAACATCTTAGAAAAAACAATAAAAAATCCTCGCCAAAGATGAAGACCAGGGGGGCCACACCCTTCTCACAAGGGTGGGGGGCGCACCCCACGTGGGCCCCCTGGATGCCCTCCGACGCCAACTCCAACTCTATATATTTGCTTTCGGAGAGAAAAAAATAAGAGAGAAGAAATCATCGCGTTTTACGATACGAAGCCGCCGCCAAGCCCTAAAACCTCTCGGGAGGGCTGATCTGGAGTCCGTTCGGGGCTCCGGAGAGGGGGATTCATTGCCGTCGTCATCATCAACCATCCTCCATCACCAATTTCATGATGCTCACCGCCGTGCGTGAGTAATTCCATTGTAGGCTTGCTGGACGGTGATGGGTTGGATGAGATTTATCATGTAATTGAGTTAGTTTTGTTAGGGTTTGATCCCTAGTATCCACTATGTTCTGAGATTGATGTTGCTATGACTTTGCTATGCTTAATGCTTGTTACTAGGGCCTGAGTGCCATGATTTCAGATCTGAACCTATTATGTTTTCATGAATATATGTGAGTTCTTGATCCTATCTTGCAAGTCTATAGTCACCTACTATGTGTTATGATCCGGCAACCCCGAAGTGACAATAATCGGGACCACTCCCGGTGATGACCATAGTTTGAGGAGTTCATGTATTCACTATGTGCTAATGCTTTGTTCCGGTTCTCTATTAAAAGGAGGCCTTAATATCCCTTAGTTCCAATAGGACCCCGCTGCCACGGGAGGGTAGGACAAAAGATGCCATGCAAGTTCTTTTCCATAAGCACGTATGACTATATACGAAATACATGCCTACATTACATTGATGAATTGGAGCTAGTTCTGTGTCACCCTATGTTATGACTGTTACATGATGAACCACATTCGGCATAATTATCCATCACTGATTCGGTGCCTACGAGTTTTCCATATACTGGTTCTCGCTTATTTACTTTCCCGCTGCTACTGTTACGAACCACTACAAAATACCAAAAACATTACTTTTGCTGTCTTTACTTTTGTTGCCGCTACCACCACTATCATATTACTTTGCTACTAAACACTTTGCTGCAGATACTAAGTTTCTAGGTGTGCTTGAATTGACAACTCAGCTGCTAATACTTGAGAATATTCTTTGGCTCCCCTTGTGTCGAATCAATAAATTTGGGTTGAATACTCTACCCTCGAAAGCTGTTGCGATCCCCTATACTTGTGGGTTATCAAGACTAATTTCTGGCGCCGTTGCCGGAGAGCATAGCTCTATTCTTTGAGTCACTTGGGATTTATATCTGTTGGACACTATGAAGAACTTGAGAGATCCAAAAAGCAAGATCTATCCCTGAACTACAAGGGGAGGTAAGGAACTGCCATCTAGCTCTGCACTTGATTCACCTTCTGTTATGAGTAAGTTAGCGACACCTACACCTGCTTCTGCTATTCGTTCTGATATGTCGCATGTTATTGATGATGCCACTTCTGCTATGCACGATACTTATGATGAAACTGCTTCTATGTCTGATACTATTGTGCTCCTTGGTGAATTTCTTGATGAACAAATTGCTAGGGCTAGAGAAAAAGAAATTAGTGAATCTAAATACGATGATGATAGTGATGATGAAAATATGCCTATTATCCCTGAGGGTTATCTTTTTGATATGGAATCTTCTACCGCTATTTTAGCTTGCAAGGATAGATATGAGCTTAAGAGGTTATTAATTAAATGGAACAAAGAATCACTTAGAGATAAAATGAAACCCAACCCTGCTTTGGCTACTTCACCTATATGTGTTCCTGATAAGGATTATGAATTCTCTGTTTATCCTGATATAATTACTTTCGTTGAATCTGATCCGTTTTATGGCTATGAATCTGAAACTGTTGTGGCACATCTTACTAAGTTAAATGATATAGCTGCCCTGTTCACTAATGATGAGAGATCGCATTACTTCTATATACTCAAAATATTTCTGTTCTCATTAAAGGGTGATGCCAAGATATGGTTTAATTATCTTGATCCTAGTTGTGTGCGTAGTCCCCAGGATATGATTTATTACTTCTCTGCTAAATATTTCCCTGCTCACAAGAAACAAGCTGCTTTGAGGGAAATATACAACTTTGTGCAAATTAAAGAAGAGAGTCTCCCACAAGCTTGGGGGAGGCTTCTCAAGTTACTTAATGCTTTGCCTGATCATCCTCTTAAGAAACCTGAAATACTTGATATCTTTTATAATGGACTAACCGATGCTTCCAGAGATTACCTGGATAGTTGTGCTGGCTCTCTTTTCAGGGAAAGAACACCGGATGAAGCAGAAATTTTATTGAATAATATGTTGACAAATGAAAATAATTGGGCACCTCCTGAGCCTGCTCCTGATCCAACTCCTGCTCCAATTACTGAGCCTATTCTTAAACCAACTCCGAAGAAGAGAGGTGTTCTATTCCTCAGTCCCGAAGATATGCAAGAGGCAAAGAAATCTATGAAATAAAAAGGTATTAAAGATGAAGATGTTAAGAATTTACCTCCTATTGAAGAAATACATGGTCTTAATATACCACCTGTTGAAGAAACATATGATCTCAATTCTTTATTTACTGAAGAACCTCCTGATCCCAATATCCCGACATAGGTAGTAAAGGTAAATTCTCCCTATAGATATGATAAAGCTGAAGTCCCTCCTACTAAAATTGCTAGTCAGTGCTTGGATGAGTTTGATAACTTTATGTTTAAGCAAGACGACTTCAATGCTTATTTTGGTAGACAATTGAAAGAAAATGCTTATATGATTAGAAGCTTGGGTGATTATATGGCTAATATTAAAGGTGAACGTAAACTTGTTAGCGAACATGCTTCTATGGTTACCACTCAAGTAGAACAAGTACTTAAGGCTCAAAAAGAAGTGCTTGATGAAATGAATAGTAAGAAAAATGATTATGCTGTTAGAGTGGCTACTAGAACTGGTAGAATGACTCAGGAACCTTTGTATCCTGAAGGCCACCCAAAGAGAATCAAGCAAGATTCTCAAAGAAATAATATTGATGTTCCTAGTTCTTCTAAAAAGAAGAAGAAGTAAAATGATAGAACTATGCAAACTTCTAGTGAACCTATTGCTGAACCACCTGATAATCCAAATGATATCTCTATGTCTGATGCTGAAACACAATATGGTAATGAACATGAACCTAATGAAAATATTAATGATAATGTTCATGATGAAGCTCAACCTAGTAATGACAATGATGTAGAAGTTGAACCTGCTGTTGATCTTGATAACCCATAATCAAAGAATCAACGTTATGATAAAAGAGACTTTGTTGCTAGGAAACATGGTAAAGAAAGGGAACCTTGGGTTCAGAAACCCATGCCTTTTCCTCCAAAACCATCCAAGAAAAAGGATGATGAGGATTTTGAGCGCTTTGCTGAAATGATTAGGCCTATCTTTTTGCGTATGAGATTAACGGATGTGCTCAAAACAAATCCTTATGCTAAATATATGAAAGATATCATTACTAATAAAAGAAAGATACCGAAAGCTGAGATTTCCACCATGCTTGCTAATTATACTTTTAAGGGTGGAATACCAAAGAAACTTGGAGACCCCGGAGTACCTACTATACCTTGCTCCATTAAAAGAAATTATATTAAAACTGCTTTATGTGATCTTGGAGCCGGTGTTAGTGTTATGCCTCTCTCTTTATATGATAGACTTGACTTGAATAAGTTGACACCTACCGAAATATCTTTGCAAATGGTTGATAAATCAATTGCTATACCTGTCGGTATTTGTGAGGATGTGCCTGTTGTGGTTGCAAATGTTACTATTTTAACGGACTTTGTTATACTTGATATTCCCGAGGATGATAGTATGTCTATTATTCTTGGAAGACCTTTTCTTAATACTGCAGGGGTTGTTATTGATTGCAATAAAGGAAATGTCACTTTTCAGGTTAATGGTAATGAGCATACGGTACACTTTCCGAGGAAACAACCTCAAGTTCATAGTATCAACTCTATTGGAAAAATTCCATCGATTATATTTGGAGGTTTTGAATTTCCTCTTCCTACTGTCAAGAAGAAATATGATATACTTATTATAGGGGATGTGCATATCCCCGTTGAGGTAACTTGGTGTTATTCGAAATTTCTCCGATTTCATGATTATCGGAATGAGTTTGTTAACAAGACTTTATCAACCTTGTTAGTGGATTCTTTTTGATGAGCATGAGATGGATGAAACTAGAAGCACAAACTTCTGTACCCCACTTTTACTTTCTGTTAAATAAAGTAAAAATAGTATTTTCAGTCTGTTTCCTGGCTTATCCATGCAATATAAAAATATCCCGAAAATAAAAGTCCTCCAAATGCCATGCCAATTTAATATGATTTTTCGGGAATATTTGAGGATTTACTGTGCAAAAATTACCGCGAGAGGAGCTGCCACCTGGCCATGAGGGTGGTGGGCGCCCCCCTAGGGCGCGCCCCCTGCCTTGTGGGCCCATGGTGGCCCTCCTCCACTTAACCCAACACCCATCTTCTTCCTCTGTCTCACACAAACCCGAAAAACCAACTCAAGCACGAGTTCCAGCCACTTTTGCTATGATTTTCGATCTCCTTGCTCAAAGCACCTCTCGCAAAACTGCTTGGGGAGATTGTTCCTTAGTATGTGACTCCTCCATTAGTCTAATTAGTTTTGTTCTAGTGCTTTATTCTTTGCAAATTTGTGCTGCATAGGTGATCATGTTCTTGAGCTTGCATGTCAAATTTATATGGTTCCAAGTAGTTCTAATGCTTGATATAGGCTCTAGGCACTTGTAGGAGTAGTTACTATCAGTTTTATTGAGTTTGGTTACTTTTATTTTGAAGTTACTAAAAATTTCAGAATTTTTCAAAGAAAGACATTATGCTTAGGAAGATGTTCCAAGGTGGTTCCTCTAAGAAGCAAGGACCCATGATTGCTATGCGCAATGCTGACGAGGATCCACCAAGAGACGCTCTAGTACGGCCTTGCGAATGGCCGTCAGAAAATTTTATGGACCGTGCAGGAATTAAAGAAGAATCCAAAGCATATTTGCGCAATGCCAGTCTTGAGGATTTTGAGGCTAACAAATGCCCCCAGGATTTCACTCTTGTTTGCAAACCTCCAACATGGGGCAATATTAGGGATCCCCCTAAATCTGAATTTAGAAACTTTCTTGCTAGTATAACTGTAGGGGAATCTAGAGTTATAACGCAGGCTACCATAGGAAGCATTCACTTTCCTGCTATACATTATTTTGCTCTCTTCATCGGTAGATGCATAAATGCTAAGGATGAAGCATGTCACATGTGTGTCCCTGATCTTAGCATTCTTAGGAGTGCTGTGTTAGGAGACCAATCTTATCATATGGGAGCCATTGTAGCTCGTAGGTTGCATCATAATAGACATAATGGAGATTTCTTTGGAGGAATTTATGCAACCCGCTTAGCTCATTTTCTTGAGATAGACATTCATGAGGGTGATACGGAGTTGCCCCCTGCATATTTAGATTATAACTCTATGGCTTCACACCAGTTTGTCGAAAGGCCTCAATCACCTCTCTTATATCGTTTTATTTTTGATAAACAACGTGTTTTCCGTATTACTCTCCCTGCTCCCGCCTTCTTTGATTCACAGACAAAAAGGAGATATGTTATTACCAGAGAGGAGGCAGAAGAGTACGAGAGGAGAGCGGAGGAAGCTCGACTCCACGCTGCAGCTCAGTAGGCGATAACCGCTACACATCAGTATGATCCCAACTATTCTTCCTCATCACAGTACGACCCCAACAACTATTATTATGGATATCCTCCAGGCCAGCCGTGGCCATAGACCAACTTAGGCGAAAAGCCTAAGCTTGGGGGAGTACGTATTTCTCACCGACATTACATTTATGTTCACACACACTCATTACTAGATGTCGGTGTTCATACTTTTTCATTGTAATATCCATGCTAGTTTATTTTCCTTTTCCTGCTTTCTTCTTGTGTGTTTAATAAACCTTAAGAAAAACCAAAAAATTAGTAGTAGTTTATTTTTCTGCTGTAGTAGTAATAATTAAAAATAAAACCCAAAAATATTTCCCGTTCTTCTTTTTGCTTGTTGGGAGCTTTCCCGTGTAAATAGTTTTATTTCTTTTCTTTTCTTTGGGGGTCAGTAGGAGAAGACCATAATTAAATTGTTGAAGTGGCTCTTATATGCATTATTGTTGATTTAACCAAGAGCCCATATTGCCTTGTCTTCTCCTGTTTATTGAATGCTCGCAGATTCCAGCTTAGTCCAATGCACGTACACTCTTATTATTATTCACACCGTTCGGTCGTGCAAGTGAAAGGCAATTATGATGATATATGATGGACTGACTAAGATGAGAAAAGCTGGTATGAACTCGACCTCTTTTGTTTTATATTAGTTGTGACTATGATTGGATCTCTTTTACCATGAATTACAATGTCTAGTCAGTCCTTGATCTTTAAAGGTGCTTTGCATTTATGTTTTGCGGTCTCAGAAAGGGCTAGCGAGATACCATCTTGTTATATCATATTATGATTGTTTTGAGAAAGTGTTGTCACCCGAGATTTATTATTATGACTTGCTAGTTGATTATGCTATTGATATGAGTAATTATGAGACCTGAGAATTATTGCAAATGTGGTTAGTTATGATCTATGCTGAAAACTTGAATGCTGGCTTGACATAGTTGCAACAACAAGAGCAAACAGAGTTTGTAAAAGTTTTTCTTTCTTTCAGTTTGTCAACTGAATTGCTTGAGGACAAGCAAGGGTTTAAGCTTGGGGGAGTTGATACGTCTCCATCGTATCTACTTTTCCAAACACTTTTGCCCTTGTTTTGGACTCTAACTTGTATGATTTGAATGGAACTAACCTAGACTGACGCTCTTTTCAGTAGAATTGCCATGGTGTTGTTTTATGTGCAGAAAACAAATATTCTCGGAATGACCTGAAACTCCACGGAACATCTTAGAAAAAACAATAAAAAAATCCTCGCCAAAGATGAAGACCAGGGGGCCCACACCCTTCTCATGAGGGTGGGGGGCGCGCCCCCCTAGGGCGCGCCCCCTACCTCGTGGGCCCCCTGGATGCCCTCCGACACCAACTCCAACTCTATATATTTGCTTTCGGAGAGAAAAAAATAAGAGAGAAGAAATCATCGCGTTTTACGATATGGAGCCGCCGCCAAGCCCTAAAACCTCCCGGGAGGGCTGATCTGGAGTCCGTTCGGGGCTCCGGAGAGGGGGATTCGTCGCCGTTGTCATCATCAACCATCCTCCATCACCAATTTCATGATGCTCACCGCCGTGCGTGAGTAATTCCATCGTAGGCTTGCTGGACGGTGATGGGTTGGATGAGATTTATCATGTAATCGAGTTAGTTTTGTTAGGGTTTGATCCCTAGTATCCACTATGTTCTGAGATTGATGTTGCTATGACTTTGCTATGCTTAATGCTTGTCACTAGGGCCCGAGTGCCATGATTTCAGATCTGAACCTATTATGTTTTCATGAATATATGTGAGTTCTTGATCCTATCTTGCAAGTCTATAGTCACCTACTATGTGTTATGATCCGGCAACCCCGAAGTGACAATAATCGGGACCACTCCCGGTGATGACCATAGTTTAAGGAGTTCATGTATTCACTATGTGCTAATGCTTTGTCCCGGTTCTCTATTAAAAGGAGGCCTTAATATCCCTTAGTTTCCAATAGGACCCCGCTGCCACGGGAGGGTAGGACAAAGGATGTCATGCAAGTTCTTTTCCCTAAGCACGTATGACTATATACGGAATACATGCCTACATTACATTGATGAATTGGAGCTAGTTCTGTGTCACCCTATGTTATGACTGTTACATGATGAACCACATCCAGCATAATTATCCATCACTGATCCGGTGCCTACGAGTTTTTCATATACTGGTTCTCGCTTATTTACTTTCCCGCTGCTACTGTTATGAACCACTACAAAATACCAAAAACATTACTTTTGCTGTCTTTACTTTTGTTGCCGCTACCACTACTATCATATTACTTTGCTACTAAACACTTTGCTGCAGATACTAAGTTTCCAGGTGTGGTTGAATTGACAACTCAGCTGCTAATACTTGAGAATATTCTTTGGCTCCCCTTGTGTCGAATCAATAAATTTGGGTTGAATACTCTACCCTCGAAAGCTGTTGCGATCCCCTATACTTGTGGGTTATCAGCCTGTCCCCGTAAGTTAGTGCCACTTTGGGTTCACGACTAGTCATGTCGGCCCGGGTTCTCTGTCATATGGATGCTAGCGACACCATCATATACGTGAGCCAAAAGGCGCAAACGGTCCCGGGCCATGTTAAGGCGACACCCATGGGAATACCGTGCGTGAGGCCACAAAGTGATATGAGGTGTTACCGGCTAGATCGATGTGACTTGGAATCGGGGTCCTGACAGCTTTGGTATCAGAGCCTGACTGCCTGTAGGATTACCAAGCCAAACTAGTCGAAGTCGAGTCTAGAAATGCTTTAGTTATATAAGGGAATTGATTGTGGAAGGGAACGTAAGGCTCTTTTTACTCCTTTACCCTATGGCCTTCTGATCTGAGTCATCCTCTTCCTTTCTACGGGGATTAAGAACTAGGCCTTCTCATCTATCTATCAGGATGACGAGTTACTATGATAAAGACTTATAGGATTGATGGATTTAAGCCCCAGTTCAGTTTCTACTACTTCCGTGTGTTCATAGTTGGTCTCGCAACCTTGATATTGTGCTCCTGAGTGGTCATGACACTATTTTTGCAGGATGTCTCAAATCTTTTTGAGCATTTACAGCCGTTATGCTATCCGAGTCATCCCAGGTTTCTAAATAGTCTGATGCAATTGCAAATCCCTTCTTTCCGTTCCCGATGATCCTTTTGGGCCAGATTGACGACACTAATTGTTGAGTTGAGGTACTCCATTACCTCGACATATATGTTGGAGTTGTTATTATGACACTAGGGTATCTTAGAGTTCGTAATCTAGCCATGTTTGGTGTTCCCAGTGTGATGATTCTGGCCACCATTCTCGAAAGCATCTTGTGATGTTATTTAGTTAGTAGGTATTCTACTCCTGGGTTTTGAACCCGAGATTCACCCTACTTCATGTTGTTAGTATTTGCTAGTTCCCTTAAGATATTAGTAACCTTGTGATAGTCCTCGAGGTTTGTGGTATATCGTTCTTCCAATACCATGAGCCAATATGGCAGAAGTTATTTGAACCAAAAGATCACAATCAGATTACTCTTGAGGAGTTCTCCATTCATAATTGTAACTCTGCCAGTCCTACCTCTCTGCATGGGTTATCCGGAAGAAACATGTTGAACTTGGTTCGACATACTAATCTATGCATCCACAACTCAGAAAGTTATATGTTCCTTGAGTTGACCCTCCTCAGCTGTATTCTGACCCTAGTCTATCAATTGATAGTCAGGAATAGTTGTGCATTCGTGTTCATTGATGCCTATTATTCTTGTGGTCCGTCAAGCCATTCTATTCTGGAAAGACTAGGAGAAACAAACTCCAGTACCTCATCCATTTCTAGGATTGGGTCAAAGCAGTTGTATTCCGCAGATCAAATGACAATCCAGCTTTTGCTCTGTTCTACCCTGGAGTATTACCCTCTTTATGTCAAGAATGCCATGATAATTGCACCACCTCTTATGAATTCTTGATACAGTGATACTTCTCGCCATCATCATTCGTTCCCCGGTTTCGTGTTGTTGCAACCGGAATACCGACAAGTGAACCGTGATGTGTGAAATCAATACTCCTAGCAACCCCATTGCTTGGTGGTTAATGGACAATAACCTCATTCTTAGCGTGTTGATTTTTGAATCATCACCTTAAGGTTGATCGTGCTAACTAGCCTTATTTCCAGTACACTTTTCGATCAATGAGTTAGGATTGTGTCAATCCCTCACCCTTTTGATCATATCATCTTTCCTTGAAAGAAAGATTGCTCCCGAGCTTAATAACATTTTGGTGGTTCATGATTTTCCGGGTATCTTCACGGAAGTATCACCAGGTCGTCCCCTGGCCGATATGTTGAGTTCGTGATCAAGTTGGTTTTCCAATAAACCACCCTTTTTCCAAGAATCCGTGTTGGATACCCCTGAGCTAGTTGGTTAAGCTGAACAACAGCTTGGAGAGTTGGAAGATAAAAGCTTGCCTAACTTAGTTCATTCCAAAGGGATATCCTTGTGTTTGTGGGCGTTGAAGAAAGATGATATCTTCCTCGATTGATCCTCGTGATCAGTTGTCAGTGCTATTATCTTATCCAATCTTTGATTTGAGTGTGGGCTTTCGTCAAATCAAATCAGAACCAATGATATCCGTAATGTTGTCTACTCGTGGTTGACTCCTCGAGCATACACCATTACATCTTTCGGTCTGACCAATACTATCACATTGTTCACATAATGGTGGAAGTCCAGTGATATGGAAATTCTGATGAGTTGCTGTTGAGCCCATCACCAACATCTTGTCTCCCCCATGATTCGTGTTAAACATTAAGCTAGTGTTGGAAACTTTGTAAGCATTTCCTTCATGTTCCGCTCATGAGGTATATGTTTGGTGAAAGAAGTGACTTTCTCCAAGTTCACGTGCATTAGGTGTAAGTTGCTGCCGTGAATTCAAGAAAGTTCATTTTTGCTTCCTCTGGAATCATCCCAAGTCAGTCATGCATGTGCGAAGTATTCTGTGGTCTGTTAGACTGATCATCTTCATTCCATATGTATTCCCTAGCACACCAAGCCACTGATTGATCTGTTCAAGGATAAGAAGTTCATCGATAAGTATACAAGGACTTCGATATCCTCAATGATGGTTCCCCATCTGAACCCGGTAGTGTTTTTATTGTAAGACTACTATGTGATCATGCTTGTCTTGGACAACGTGTTCATAGCTTTGTAACAGAACCAGGTCATGTTTTGGAGCTTGCTATCGTTGTCGGATTTCGGGTTCCGGCAGACCCTTGAGGTTTGAACACTGGGGTGCGCGCGGAGATTTCGCCTTCTTCCTACCTGCACCCCTCCGCCTCGCTAAGATCTAAGCTATGGAAAGAACAGCACAAGAGACACAGGGTTTATACTGGTTCGGGCCACCGTTGTGGTGTAATACCCTACTCCAGTGTGTGGTGTGGTGGATTGCCTCTTGGGCTGATGATGATGAGCAATACAAGGAAGAACAGCCTCGCAAGGGTCTGTTCTTGGCTGGGGGGATGAACTGCTAGGAGGAGTTCAGTCGCCCTTCTCTCTCTCTCTGTTTGTGATGCTACTCGCTCCGATCCTAGCTAGTTTCTCTCTTGGCTTCTAGATTCTCCCTTCTTGATTGCCCCTCTACCCTGGGGGTGGCTAGTCCTATTTATAGGCAAAGGCCCTGGGCCTCTTCCCAAATATTGAGCGGGAAGGGCGCCAACAATTGGCCATTTTGAAGGGGAACATCTGGTACACTTATCCTGACTAAAGTTGGTCCTCGCCTGCCAAAGCCTCTGGTGGTGACGCTGGCTTGGGCTCCACAATGACTTCCTCCCTGCCGTTGGACTGGTCTTGGTCTCGTTGCACCAAAACGGGTGCCTTTGCTTGATTCTCTCGCCTGCGCTTGCTCCCTTTGCACCAAAGAGGAAAGGAGGACACTGCGGGGCTGGCACCCGCCTGGCGCCTTTGGTCGTCATGGCTTGCGTCACGGGCACGTCGTGAGGTACCCCGCCTTGATCTCTCCGCCTCCTCGTGAGCCAGCCTGATGAGGCCGTGCCCGAGGAAGCTCCGTGTCGTCCGCCCCGCGAGGCTTGGCCCCTCGCGAGGGTCTTGGGTCTGTGTTGATGAAGATGGGCCGCGCTGGGCCCCCTTTTGAGCCACGCCGCAGGCCGCAGGTAGGCAAGTCTGGGGACCCCCATTCCCAGAACACCGACAATCGTAGTTCATTTCCCGAGAATCTTGCAACGTCATCTCTTGATTTGTGTTGCTACCTTCTTTTTCCAGATACGCTGTCTGGAATATTCCGTTACCAACCATATCTGAATCTCAGGCAGATATGATGGTTGGAACATTCCCAACATTTGCATTTTGTTCCCAACTTGCACCCGCCTTTGTCCCATTTTACCTACGGTCCGCCTTTTCAGTAATTGCTATTCGGGATCATCTTCAAAAGTGGGCTTACCATGGGTCCCATCCATTTCCGATGATAAGAAAAAAAATCATCCATTGCCTTGTCTTCAACAAGGTAGTCCACATCATCCATCCTAGTCTGAGTATGCCACTCCTTCGAACTCTTCCAGACGATCATTTGAGAATTGCCTTAGGCTGGTATAGAGAGTTTCAATGATCTTTGTATCAAAAGTAATTCTTTTTGCCACTTAAGGGAATAATTCTATGAGTCACCTCCTCCAACATGTCTCGTTAGGGAATCATGGCAACTCAACTCCTCGCTATGTTGACAACCGTTCACCACCTTCTTAAGTGTGGAATTGTTGCCTACCTAGTGAACCTTCATCGTTCGTTTCACTCCATCCCTCTAGGTGTATGCTTCGTGTCTCAGCTCGAGAGATGTTTATATGTCTCATCCCGCGAGTGGATCTTGAATTGCTCGATCTTTGAGAAGATCGATTTCTGAAGAGTTTCTTTCTGTCGTCATAGTTGGATGAAGATCTCGAAAGCAAGGATGTCAAGACCAACAGGATGCAATGGATCAACATCTTCGGGAAAGGTAGTTGGATCATGAAGATTGTGATAGTTCGAGTCCCCTCTTCCTTTTATCCTACGCTTGAATCTCGGGACGAGATTCTTGTTTAGTGGGGGTGAGTTGTCACAACCCTATAATTTGGTTGCAGACAGTGGCATTGCATCCATGCATCATGTCTAAAGTTATGTGAAATTGAAATGGGGATTGTTCCAAACCCTAGTACCAAAATTAAATCAACTAAGTTCAACTGAAAATTGCATTCAATGAACCCAAAATGCCTTCATTAATGTTTGATATTTTTGACAAGGCTTTGAGTCCAAACCAAAAATGGTGAACATTTTTGTGGAATATTTTGGGCACTGAATTTAAGTCATTATTGTATTTGAATTTGGAATTATATTCATAATATATGGAATATGTTTCAAATAACTTTGAAATGTTTATGTGCTATTGGAGAAGTCCATCCAGCAACATAAAAATATTCAAAGGGTTTTTGTCACTGTTTTGAAATTGTTCCGAATTTTAAATAGTGGCAGAATGTTAATCAAAAGAAAACAAAACAAAAAGTTAAAAAAAAGGGCAGAAACCTTACCTGTCCAGCCCAGCCGGCCCAGCACTGTAGCTGGCCCAGCCCAGCCGTCGCACCGTCTTCAACCTCCTGCCAGTAGGCAGGAGGGCGTGTGTTCCGCGCGCGCGTGCACGCGCTGCGCCACCTCCTCTCTCCCTGCCTGCGTGGACCTCCCTCGCGTCGCCACACACCTCCCTGGTCTCTCTCTCACTCTCCCCGTGCTCCCCCTCCTCTGTCTCGATCTCTCACGCACACCCAAACGCGGCCGTCGCCACCGACGACGATCACCGTGGCCACCGTCTACCTACCCCTCTCCTTACCATCCAACGGCTCCGCCACGACACCCTCTTCCTCATTGCCAAGACACGTGACACGGGGAGCCCTGTGCCGTTGTCCTCGCCTTCGTCTTCTTCCGCAGGATCCGATGACAACCTCTGATGATTCGACGCCGTCCGACCTCCCCCGAGCTCGCTGTCTGCTCCAACCGACTCGCCGTGAGCCCCTGCCTCCTCTCCCATTGCTTCCGTGCTCCTTTTCTCGCCATGGCCACTGTTCCGCCGGTGACCGATTCGCACTGCCGCCTGAGCTCCTCGCCGCCGTGGCCAGAGGCCGCGTTCGTCGCTCCTAGGCACGTGGACATGCTCCAGACCTCGCGAGGAACCCAACTCGCACCCCAACTCGCTCTCTCGAGCGCTGCAGCTGCGTCCCCGCACCCGGCCGAACTCCGATCGCCGCCTCGCTCGCCGCCGTCGATGCCACAGCCCACCAGAGCACCAGCCACTGCCACCGTTCGAAGCGCCGCACCAGCAGCTCTCCAACGCACCCACCCGCGCAAGCTCTAGCCGCCGGAAACGGCCGGACGGGCATCGCTGCTGTGCTCCGGTTATCGCCGGAGTTAATCCGGTGACGTGGATGTATTAGATTAGTCTAATTGCTGTGATTAGCCTAACTAAAGCTCCTGACAGCGGGCCCTACCAGTGGTCAAACCCAGTCAGCGCTAGGTTTGACCGAGATTAGTCCCCGTGTCACTGATGTGTGGACCCCGCACGTCAGGTTTGACCTGGGTCAACCCAGTTGACCTGCTAACGTAGTGCTGTCGTCATGCTGACGCAGTAAATGCTTTCTGGCGTTTTTATAATTAGAAAATTCCAGAAATTGTCTAAAACTTCTAAAAATCATAGAAATTAATCTATAACTCAGAATGAAATAAATTATATATGAAAAATTATCAGAAAAATCCAATCTATCCATCTGTACCATTTTCATGCATGTTACAACAACTTAAGGCTACTGTTTAGGACAAATCAAATGAATGGTATTTAAATAACCACATGTGGAGTTTGAATTTGAACTTTGGGTTCAAACCAACCTCATTTAATCTGTTGCTAGTTGCATTAGCTCAAATCACAGCATATTGACATGTCATGATCATGCATCATATTGTGCATTACATTGATTGTGTTCTTCCTTGTTTGCCGGTGTTTGTCCCCTCTTGATAGACGTGGTTCCGATGACGAGAACGATGACACGGATGAAGTGTGTTCCTCTTCGGAAGTGTCAGGCAAGCAAAACCCCCTTGTTCATTCTGATACAATCCCACTCTCTCGCTCCTGCTCTCTTTTACTACATTAGGACAACACCGATTCAACTGTTACATGTTGCGGTAGCTGAACCCCTTTCCTCTGCATGACCTGTCATTGCCACAGTAAATAGATGAAACCCACTAGCATGAGTAGGAGTTGTTTGAGCCCTGATGTGCCTACTCATTCAGGCTTGTTTGTCATGCCTGCTACTGCTTAGAGTTGAGTCAGGTCTGATTCATCGGGGATGAATTGGAATGGTGGTGAACATGTCCTATTGTGTGTGAGCTAAGTGTGTGAACACAATTTGGTAAAGGTAGCGGTGAGAGGCCATGTTGGAGTACATGGTGGGTTGTCTCATTGCAGCCGTCCTCAGGAACTGAGTTCTGTGTTTGTGATCCATGAACAGTTACTACCACACATTGGGCTCCGGGTGCTCCAAGCTCTCTCGACTTATTAATCTACCTGATCTCTGTCCAGGAGTTGCAACTAGTTTCTGGTGTTTGTAGGTAGTGTTAGTAGTCTACCAAGTGGCACCCAGTACAGGTGGGCTTGGGACGGACTAGGCACAGTGGCCCGGTGTACCAAGTGGCACCTGGATGGTGGGCTTGGGAACCCTGTACACATCATTTGGGGCCGTGAGCGACACCCCGACCGGATCTCCTTGCAGATGGAACCCGAATAGGCGATAAACCTAGACAAGAGACTTGTGTGATTAGTCAGGTCGTGGATGACTCCCTCACCAGGCTTACGCTTGAAGGTTGCCGAGATACATGACGTGTACATGGTGGTAAGTGGCGAGAGCGTGTGTGAAGAAGTACACTCCTGTAGGGTTATCATTATCTATTCGAATAGCCGGATTCCTCGGATATGGAAACTTGGACCCCTTGCATAGTTCATAGACAAGTGAAAGTGGATACTCTAAAATGCGCAAGATAAGCGTGAGTGCTATGGATGGTGTTCTCGTAGGGAGACGGGAGCGGATCCATAGTGGTGTATTGATATGGTGAATATGCGGACTCGTGTGCGCCACCTCAAAAGAGTTGCTTGTAGTCGTAGTTCAGGATAGCCACCGAGTCAAAGCTGGCTTGCTGCAGTTAAACTCCACCACCCCTTTGTTGATACCGATGCATATGTAGTTAGTTCTGATGTAAGTCTTACTCAGTACATTTGTACTCACGTTTGCTTAATTTTTGTTTTTGCAGAGAGACTTCAGTCTCGCTAGTAGTTCCATGTGGACTTGGACGTTTAGCTTGATACCTCAGCTACGATCTTGCGCCCTCGGCAGGATCTGGTAGATAGTCAGGCTTCTTAGCCTTTTCCATTTGTAGATGTCTGTACTCAGACATATTAAGCTTCCGCATGTGCTTTGACTTGTATGCTCTGAATGTTGGGTCATGTGACCCATGTTTGTATTATCTGGCTCTTCAGAGCCTAATGAATAAATACTTGAGTCGTAGAGTTATGTTGTGATGCCATGTTGTATTTACACATATCGAGCATATTGTGTGCATGATTGAAATGCTTGGTATGTGTGGGATCCGACAACCTAGTTGTTTATCCTTGGTAGCCTCTCTTATGGGGAAATGTAGTCTTGTGCTTCCATGAGACATAGTAGTCTGCTACAGCCCGGTTCACTGGAGTCCTGCTAGCCCCGCACTA
The DNA here is from genome assembly GCF_018294505.1 of Triticum aestivum. Classification (NCBI taxonomy): domain Eukaryota; kingdom Viridiplantae; phylum Streptophyta; class Magnoliopsida; order Poales; family Poaceae; genus Triticum; species Triticum aestivum. Next base: position 208,357,056 of record NC_057803.1, on the reverse strand, counting down.
CTGCTCCGGAACACATGACTGGCCGGCATGTGTTTCACTTCGTTCATGTGTCTGTCCCTTTGGGGAAATGTCACGCGGTGACATTCGGAGTCCTGCCTAGCCTACTACAGCCCGGGTTCCCGGAGTCCTGTTAGCCCAGTGCTACAGCCCGGATTCGCACGCTGCTGTCCAACATGCTCGATGTTGATTCATGTATGCATGTCCCCGTAAGTTAGTGCCACTTTGGGTTCACGGCTAGTGATGTCGGCCCGGGTTCTCTGTCATATGGATGCTAGCGACACCAGCATATACGTGAGCCAAAAGGCGCAAACGGTCCCGGGCCATGGTAAGGCGACACCCGTGGAAATACCGTGCGTGAAGCCGCAAAGTGATATGAGGTGTTACCGGCTAGATCGATGTGACTTGGAATCGAGGTCCTGACAGATATTTACATGGCTGGTGTGTTGCCGCTAGCCTTCAATGAGCACTAACACTAGTAGTGGGAAAACGATGGGAGAAGAGGTGGGAAACCAATGAGAGGAGTGGCGAGAAACGGTAGCCTATTTAGAAAACCTAGTAGAGAAGGAAGCGTGAGCTAGCACGACGCATGCGCACAGTGCTTACCCATGTACTGCATGTGCTGTCGAAAGGGCTCGGGGTTGCCGTTCGATCTGGGAGCATCCAACGGTGCACACGTACGATTCTTGGGGTTTGGGTTCTGGCCAATCAGAACGCACGACTCAGATCGCGCGCACAGCAGGGGGAGGGGGGCATCAGCCACGATTTCGTAGGCACACGGCTTTCGTGAGTGAACTGTGTGCTATTTGAAAACATTTCGTGAGAAGAATCTCGGTTTTTAAATCCCCGTAAATCCAAAACTCACCCGAAAATCATGAAACCTGACATGGTGTCACGACATGGCACATATATGTCGAGGAATTTTTTTCTTCCATTTTGGCGCAAGTTTTATTACAAGCCTCTTACAAACCGGAACTTCTCTCAAAGAAGCCTCGTGGTTCCGATAGGGAAACATGTCCCCCTTGTGGGTGAAATGTAATCACTGCCTCTTTTCACCTTGTATTTTCTTCTATGGGCAACATGGAACGACAGGATATCCGTGCTGAAATTTAAACTTATTTAGGGTTCGTTTGGCCTTTTTATACACTAATTAAGTTTCCTAGGCATTTAATGTCCATAATTCAAATATGAGCTTCAAATACATGCTCTAGTTCACCGAAATGGCTAGAAAATTTATACATGTGTCCTTGGGTGCATGTTTAGGTCCCATGCCAGGAATGGGAACGAATTACAACCGTACCCGCGTCCTGGCTCGTCCTCAAACATTTGGAATCTCCATTTTTAAATCACCGTAAATCCTAAACTCACCAGAAAGTCATCAAAGGTGGCATGGTGTCACGTCATGGCACACATATGTCATGGTAAAAACATTGTCCAATTTGGGCCAAGCTTTATTACAAACCTCTTACAAACCGGAGCTTCTCTCAAAGAAGCCTCCTGGTTCCGATAGGGAAATGTGTTCCCCTTGTGGGCGAAACATAATCACTGCCTCTTTTCGCCTTGTATTTTCTTCCTCGGGCAACATGGAACGAAATGATATCCATGCTGAAATTTAAAATTATTCAGGGTTCGTTTAGCCTTTTTATACACTAATTGTGTTTCCTAGGCGTTTAATGTCCATAATTCAAATCTGAACTACAAATAGATGCTCCAGTTCACCAAAATGGCTAGAAAAATTATACATGTGTCCTTGGGTGCATGTTTAGGTCCCATGCCAGGAATGCGAACGAATTACAATTGTACCGATGTCCTGGCTCATCCTCAAACATTTTGAATCTCGGTTTTTAAATCCCCAGAAATCCAAAACTCACCAGAAAGTCATCAAAGGTGGCATGGTGTCATGTCATGGCATATATATGTCGTGGTAAAAACATTGCCAATTTGGGCCAAGCTTTATTACAAACCTCTTACAAACCGGAGCCTGTCGCAAGAACTCTCGTGGTTTTGATAGGGAAACGTCTCCCCTAGTGGGCCAGCGATAATCGCTCCCTCTTCTAGCCTCGTATCTTCTTCTACACGCAACACGGAACAACGTGAGATTCACTCTGAACTTTCAAATTATTCAGGGTTCGTTTGACCTTTTTAATTCATTAATTGTGTTTTATAGGCATTTAATGTCCATAATTCAAATTCGAACTACAAATACATGCTCCAGTGCACCAAAATGGCTAGAAAAAAATGTACATGTTTCCTTGGGGTGCATGTTTAGGTCCCATGGAACGAATGGGAATGAATTCAACGATCTTGCCATCCTGGCTTGGCCACAAACATTGCGAATCTCGGTTTTTAAATCTCTGTAAATCCAAAACTCACCAGGAAATCATGAAACTTGGCATGGTGTCGGGCTGCCTTGACCTTTGTTTTCGACATGCAACATAGAATACCAGGAGTGTCGGGCTGAAATTTGAAATTATTCAGGGTTTGTTTGGCCATTGTGTATATATATATTACTAATTACTAAGTTTTCTGCGCATTTAATGAAGTCCAAATCCAAATTTGAACTACAAGCACTTGCTCCAGTGAAGCAAAATGGGTGGGAAATCGTACATGTGTCATTGGGTGCATGTTTAGGTCTCATTTACGGAATGCGAATAAATTACAAACTTGTCGTCATCCTGAAACATTGAGAATCTCAGTTTTTAAATCCCAGTAAATAAAAAACTCACCCAAAAAGCATGAAACTTGGCATGGTTTCATGACATGGCACATATATGTCGTCGTAAAAGAATTGTCTAGTTTGAGAAGAGACGCACACATTAGTAGCCAACGAAGTCCTTTTTGAAACAAAAAGCTGACACGTTAATATTGCAAACGGTTGTATTATATTAAACGTGTCGAAATTTAACCATACTCGGTGGCATGCATGCTGTAGCTGTTTGATTAGACAGGACGAGTGTGAGAAGTCCACTGTGTAGGCTTGACTGGATGCGTGCGACCAGTCCGCCACACAGGCTCGACGGGACGCGCGCATCCTGTCCATCTCGTAGGCTCAATGGTACACGTGCGAGCAGCAAGGCCGCCCATGCCACCGGGAAGCGAGCTCTTTGACCCCCATGCACCAGCCACCGCCCGCCTCGCTCACAACCTCTCCATTAATGGGTTAATTAAAGCACCTGGACGGAGGGTGTTTGCTTGTGATCCCATGGCAATATTATCTTTGTTCGTGTTTTCAACTTGTATTCCACCCTAATTTAAATTTCCACATAGGGCAACGGATAATACGACCACAAATAAAATGGCAACAGATAATATGATGACAAATTTACAATGGCGCAGATAATAATTGTCTTACATATTCCGGATAATTTAAAATGCCACATGCGGCAAAGCTCAGAAGACACGGGGGCAAGAGAACAAGGAAATTGCAGACAATGATCTGGGTCGCTACTGTCTCTACTCGTTGATGGATCGCCGGGCAACGACATCATCCAGCTCCTTCTTCAATTCATCATGACTTTGCTTGAAAGCAGCCACCGATTCCTCCACCTCCTACTCGCGCTAGATTTGGAGCTTCCTAAAGTCACCCATCAGTTCCTCGACGACCGCTGTCAGCGTCATCCCCGAGGCACTGCTCTGCTCATGCAGCATCTTCCAGCCGGCGGCCTCCTCCTCCTTATCGGCAAGCGCCATGAGGAGCTTCGCATTGTCACTCATGAGTTGCTCGACGAGGCCGGTCTCCTTGTCAACCGAGGCATCGTTGATCTTGAGCAGCTTCATCAAGCCGTCGATCAGCTCCTGCTGCATAGTGAAGCTAGCGAGAATGTCATCATCACCGGCGACGGACTTCAGGAATGCCAGCTCATCGCGATGGCAGACGCCACGAATGCGCTTGTGAGAGCCCTCGCGTGCCCGTGAGAGCTCGTTCGAGGGCTCCGTGACGCGCCGGGACATCTCTGCTGCGGCTGCGGCTTCGTGGCGGGACCTAAAGTGCTTCCGCGGCCTTGGTCTTTGCTTCCTGGTTATATGTCCACCCTAAACTCCTCCCACCGGTCATGGCGGAACGACTTGACAGTAAAGACCTATTTTGTGGATGATGAGGAGAGGAACTGTGAAGTAATTTTTGAGTGGCTAGTTTTTATAGCCTGGTGCTAAGTGTGAACACATATTAGTTTGATAAGTGTGAACAGATTTGTAATTACTTATTGTGTTTTAATCTGCAATGTGACGAGAAACAAGGTCAAAATTTATTGAGGGCAGAAGGTTGACCACGTGGTTGCTCGCCGTTGAGGTGGCCGCGGTGTGCTCTGCTCGCGTCCGTCTGAGCATTTTTCTCGCCATTGAGGCGGCCGCGGCGTGCTCCGTTCGTCCGAGTCGGCTGTTTCCCACATATCACACACATCTTGTTAAGTTGAACCATTTCTGTTGTGTTCCCTAATCAAAAACAGTTCGTCCGAGTGAACCGTATGCCGTATATCACGCACACTTTGATCTGGCTAACCGTTTCTGTTGCACTCCCTAATAGAAAATAGTTCATCGGAGCGAATTGTATGCCATATATCGCACACACATTGATATGGTTGCCCATTTGTGTTGTTCTGCCTCATCGCAAATAGTTCGAATGGATTAACTATGTGCCCTGCATCGAACACGCAACTAAATCTAAACCGTGTTTGATGGCTCTGCCATCACAAATGTTTTGCACCTTTTTTGACAGTTTTTTACAGCCCCGTTTGCGATTAATGCATCACACACAGTTTCGTGAAAGGGTCTCTGATCGTAGTGTCGCGTTAGCAACATCCTGTGGTAGTGTAGTCTCCGCGGCGAGCGGTGATGAGCTCTTTCTTGTCCTCAAGATGCATCTTGAGAGCATCCACTAATTCCTCCACCAGCCTTTTGCGCTTGATGCACAACATGGCATTCTCGTCCATAAGTTTCTCGACGATGATGCCGGTCCTCTTCAACAAGGCAGTGGCCTCCTCCTGCTGATCCGCACTTCCAATGATCTTCACCCTCAACAGGTCGCGCTCGGCCCAAAGCTTCGCATTGCTCTCCCTTAGATTCGAGATGACGCCAGTAGCCTGTTCAAACGAGGCTTTCATGTCGTCCTGCATCCTCGCCCAGCCGGAGATCTGATCCATCTAGCTATGGACGATCGCATGCATGCACCTGTAAGAGTCCTCGCCTGCCCGCGAGACATTTTCCCAGGCCTCCGCGGCGCGGGAGGATAGCTCTGCTGCATTCGCGGCGCGGCGGGACATCTCTGCTGCTTCCGCGGCGCGGCCGGACCAGTCTGCTGCATCGACGGCGCGGTGGAACCTCCGTGCTGCTTCGGCGGTGCTATGGGACCTCTGTGCTGCTACGGCCGCGCGGCGGGACATGTCGACTGCTTTCACGGTGAGGCAGGACTTCTCTCGTTCTTCCGCTTCCATGCTCTCCTCTCCCTGGTGGCAATCTCTTGACCCAGAACTCACGCTGGCCATGGCAGATGCAAGGGAACGATGATGAATGACTTGTTTGTTTTTGTGGACGAGGAGTTGAGGAGGAATGTGCAGTCATCTTGGAGTAGTACTATTGATAACTAAGTACTAATACACTCCTAAGTGGGAAACCATTTAGGTTTTGATCGGTGTGAACTTGTTTGCAATTACATATAGCATGGTAGTAATTTGGAATGTGACGGGACGCAAGCTCAAAATTTATTGACGGTTCTATAATTTCTAAGTGCGTCACTATTCTCGGACAGCGTAACGTGGTCACGCTTTCTCGGCCGAGTATGTGGCGTTTGCACCATAGGGTGCACTGTAATAGGCAATGTTAGCACACGTCCTGTTCAAACAATCGTTCGCGCTCGTTATTACCATCGCACATGCTTCTTTTAATTAGAATGTGTGCCTGTCTAGCACACACACGTTGACATGTCTAATTGTTTCTGTTTGTTGTGGCTAATCGCAAACAGGTCATCCGTGTGAAGTGTATGCCATCAATCGCAGACACTTTGATCTAGCTGACTATTTCTGTTTTGTTGCCTAATTACAAACAGTTAATCCTTCTGAAGCGTATGCCCTCAATCGCACACACCTTTATGTAGCCGCCCGTCTCTGTCTTCCTCCTCATCACAAACAGTTAATCCGAGTGAACTATATGCCGTATAATGCACACGCCTTCATCTGGCTGCCCCGTTCTGTTCTTCTTCCTCATCACAAACAGATCATTGAACTGAATCGTGTGCCCTGAATCGTACACATAACTAAAATCAGAACCGTGTTTGATGCATTTGTCATCGCAAATGTTTTGCCCCTTTTTTGACGTTTTTTACACCACCGTTTGCGATTATTGCATCGCACACAGTTTCATTAAAGGGTCTCTAATCGTAGTGTCGTGTTAGCAGCATCCTGCAGTAGTGAGACTACCTTGTTGATCAAAGATGGTTATGGTTTTCTAACCATAGACATGTGTTGTCATTTGATAATGGGATCACATCATCAGGAGAATGATGTGATGGACAAGACCCATCCATTAGCTTAGCATAATGATCGTTCAGTTTATTAATATTGTTTTCTTCATGTCAAATACATATTCCTTCGACTATGAGATTATGCAACTCCCGAATATCGAAGGAATACCTTGTGTGCTATCAAATGTCAAAACGTAATTGGGTGATCATAAAGATGCTCTACAGGTATCTCCGAAGGTGTTTGTTGAGTTGGCATAGATCGAGATTAGGATTTGTCACTCCGAGTATCGGAGAGGTATCTCTGTGCCCTGCCGGTAATACACATCATAAGCTTGCAAGAAAATGACTAAGGAGTTAGTTGTCGGCATTCTGGGAACGGGGGTCCCCAGAATTTCCTGCCTGCAGCCCACGGCGTGGCCCTACAAGCGGGCCCGTATGACCCATCTTCACCAACAAGCATTCAAGACCCTCGTGAGGCACCAAGCCTCGTGACGCGGACGACACAAGACCTCCTCAGGAGCGGCCTCACTAGGCTGGCTCGTGAGGGGCGGAGATATCAAGGCAAGACAAACCTCGCGAGGTTCCAGTGACGTGAGCCATGACGACCAAGGCCAGGCGGGTGCCAGGCAGGCGCCAACGCGCACAGTGTCCTTATTTCCTCTTTGGTTCTAAGGAGGCAAGCACAGACGAAGAGTACCGAGGTGTTAAGCAAAGTTTTCCATATCGATGCAACGAGACCAAGACCAGCAGGACGGCAGGACGGAGGTCACCATGGAGTCCAAGACAGTGTCACCACCAGAGCCTTTGGTAGGCGAAGACTACTTTTGTCAGGATAAGCTATACTAGCTGTCCCCTTCCAAATTGGCCGTTGTTGGCTCCCTTCCCGCTCAATATTTGGGGAGAATACTAGGGCCTCTATAAATAGGACTAGCCACCACCATAGCCGGGGGAACGACCCGGATAACCACAAGTTCACCAAGCACAAGAACACCTCTCCTCAGGAGGCTGTTCTTCCCCTTGTACTATTCATCCTCAGCCCAAGAGGCAATCCACCACCACCACACTGGAGTAGGGTATTACACCACAACGGTGGCCCGAACCAGTATAAATCTTGTGTCTTGTGTGTTGTGAGTTCGTGTGCCTAGCATAGAAATCACGAAGTGTGTGAGGGCATGATCGGTGAGGGAGAGATCTTCGCGCGCACCCCAGTGTTCGAACCATAATGGTTTTGCCGGAACCCGAAATCCGACATTTGGCGCGCCAGGTAGGGGTGCTCCGGAGTTTTCCTTCCGTCGATTCGCGCTCCACCTTCATGCCCATTCTCCATGGCTAGCACCGCCCTGCCGGCTGGATCCACCGGTGCCCACAGTGACGCTCGGGGGCTCCGAGCCCTTGCTCCCGCCCTGCGGCAGGTACAGTGGCCACCCAAGTTCAAGCCGGAAATGCCACCGTGCTACGACGGCGCGGAGGACCTGTCGGCTTTCCTATTGGCGTATGAAGAGGCCGTCCTTAAGGCCCGGGGCAACGACAAGGTCATGGCCAACTGGCTTCCCATGACCCTCACTGGCGCACCGCGTGCCTGGCTGCTCAACCTCCCCGGATCCACGGTGGCGTCCTGGGAGGAGTTGCGCGGCCTCTTTGTTGCGCGCTACGCGGCATCGGTGCACCATGCGGTTGCAGCCCTCCTCGGCGGCTCACAAGCACCACCCTCGGATCGTCACGTCAAGCCGTTCTTTCACCAGATCGGCACCACTTCCAAGCACTCGGGGGCACCGGTGGGCTGGGCCGTGCCCGAGGCCGACCTCACCTTTGACTCAGGGGATCATCCCACCTCCACCATTGGCTCGGGTGCACTCCCAATGCTTTGCATGCCCACCATCTGCCACGTGTCCATCACCAAGATGCTCATCGACGGCGGTGCCGGCCTCAACATGCTCTCCGTCGAGGCCTTCAGCCTTCTTCATGTACCGCTGAAGCGGCTCCGCCCTAGCAAGCCTTTCTCAGGGGTTGGTGGAGGCTCCACCCGCTCCCTGGGGCAGATCTGCCTCCTCATGACCTTCGGCATGCATGACAACTACCGCACCAAGCTCATTGACTTTGACATTGCCCACATCAGCCTCCCGTACAACGCCATCCTTGGGTACCTGACCTTGGCTTAGTTCATGGAGGCGACCCATTCGGCTTACAACCCCATGAAGATTCCCAGGAGCAAGAGTGTCCTCATGGTAGTTGGGGACACCAAGGAAGCCTTGATGATGCTCAAGCTCGCCCTCAAGGCCGCCGCGACAACACAACCCGGCAACGTGGATACCTCCAAGGCCAAGGGAGCTGCACCAAACAAGAAGAAGCAGTTTTTCACTTAGGACAAGGAATAAACCAAGCAAGTACCAGTTGAGGAGGACGGGTCCTCAGGGGCCACCTTTACCATTGGCGCCAACCTTGAGCCTGATCAGGAGGAGGCGCTGGTGAAGTTCTTGCGCACAAAGAAGGAAGTGTTTGCTTGGGAGCCCGATCAGCTGGTAGGGGTCCCAAGAGGAGTGATAGAGCACCACCTGAAGGTGTGCCCCAACGTACGCCCCGTGAAGTAGAAGGCGAGGTGGCAGTCCACAGAGAAGCAAGTTTTCATTGTCCAAGAGATCCACAAGTTGGAGGCTGCGGGTGTCATTCGCGAGGTTCGATACCCCGAGTGGCTGGTGAACCCCGTCGCCATCCCCAAGAAAGGCGGGAAGGAGCAGATGTGCGTCGACTTCACCAACCTCAACAAGGCCCGCCTCCAAGATCCGTTCCCCCTTCCACGCATCGACCAGATCGTTGACTCCACTGCCGAGTGCGACTTGCTATGCTTCCTGGATGCCTTCTCATGGTATCACCAGATCAAGATGGCGGTAGAAGATGTGGAAAAGACAGCCTTCCTGACCCCGTGCGGGGTATACTGCTACACTTGCATGCCTTTCGGGCTGCGCAACCTTCCAGCGGCTCGGTAGATACCTAACCAGCCCTCTAGTGATGGTGGCGCCGCGACCCCTCGAGCCCCTAGTGCTCTATCTTGCTGCTACTCCCTACTCCGCCAGCGCGGCTCTAGTGGCTGTTCGGGAAGAACACCAAGCCATGGGTGCCTCGCGCCGAGCTACACCCCCAGCAGAGACGACGCAAGACCAGGAGGGCGCCCAAGGGCCGCCGTAGCAATAGAAAAAGAGCAAGCTTAGGAGTACGACGCTCCCGAACCCGCAAAGGCCCCGGCAAGCGATCAGGCCTTCGGCGCTCCACCACCTCAGGAGGCACCCCAACTCCCGGAAGACGCAAGACACATCAGCACGCCTACCCTCGTCGAGCACGCGGTATACTTCGTCAGCACGGTGTTGCGGGATGCAAGAGCACGGTACCCCATGCCTCAGAAGCTCCTACTCGCGCTCCTGGTGGCCTCACGAAAGCCGCGACACTACTTTCAAGGCCACCCCATCAAAGTCGTCTCGGCCTACCCACTGGAGAGGGTGCTCAGGAGCCCCAACTCCGCTGGGAGGGTCGCCGAGTGGAACATCGAGCTGCAAGCGGTCCAGTTGGAGTTCAGCACCACCAGGGTCATCAAGGGAGCCGTGCTTGCCGGTTTTGTGGCAGAATGGATGGACGCCTCGGTGCTTGAAATAGGCGAGGACCGGTCCCTCTCGCCGGGAAGTGAGGCGCCGACGGCTGGGTCATGTATTTTGATGGTGCCTTCGCGCGCCAAGGCGCGGGGGTAGAGCAGTGCTCATCTCACCCACTCAGGACAAGCTCTACTACACCGTGCAGCTATGCTTCCAGCAGGGCGAGAAGGTCTCCAACAACTGTCGGTGATTTGGGAATGGGGGTCCCTAGACTTGCCTGCCTGCGGCCCATGGCGTGGCTGGGCTGGCAGGTCTGTATGACCCATCTTATCGACAAGGCATTCAAGACCCTCGCGAGGGGCCAAGCCTCGCGAGGCGGACGATGCAAGACCTCCTCAAGAGCGGCCTCGCCAGGAAGGCTCGCGAGGGGCGGAGAGACCAAGGCAAGGCAAACCTCGCGAGGTCCTCGTGACGTGAGCCATGACGATCGAGACCAGGCAGGCGCCAGGCAGGGGCCAGCGCGCACAGTGTCCTCGCTTCCTCTTTGGTGTCAAGGGGGAAAGCGCAGGCGCGGAGTACTGAGGCATCAAGCAAAGGTTTCCATATTGGTGCAACAAGACCAACACCAGAAGGACGACAAGATGGAGGTCACCATGGAGCCCAGGACGACGTCACCATCAAAGACTTTGGCAGGCTGTAGGATCGAAAGTATGTCTAGAGGGGGGGGGGTGATTAGACTACTTGACCAAATAAAAACTTAACCTTTTCCCAGTTTTAGTTCTTGGCAGATTTTAGCTATTTTAAGATAAGTCAAGCAATCATCACATAATTCAAGCAAGCATGCGAAGAGTATATTGGCAGCGGAAAGTAAAGCATGCAACTTGCAAGAATGTAAAGGGAAGGGTTTGGAGAATTCAAACGCAATTGGAGACACGGATGTTTTTCCCGTGGTTCGGATAGGTGGTGCTATCCTACATCCACGTTGATGGAGACTTCAACCCACAAAGGGTAACGGTTGCGTGAGTCCACACAGGGCTCCACCCAAGGGTAATGGTTGCGCGAGTCCACACAGGGCTCCACCCACGAAGGGTCCACGAAGAAGCAACCACCCACAAAGGATCCACGAAGAAGCAACCTTGTCTATCCCACCATGGCCATCGCCCACACAGGACTTGCCTCACTAGCGGTAGATCTTCACGAAGTAGGCGATCTCCTTGCCCTTACAAAGTCCTTGGTTCAACTCCACAATCTTGTCGGAGGCTCCCAAGTGACACCTAGCCAATCTAGGAGACACCACTCTCCAAGAAGTAACAAATGGTGTGTAGGTAATGAACTCCTTGCTCTTGTGCTTCAAATGATAGTCTCCCCAACACTCAACTCTCTCTCATAGGATTTGGATTTGGTGGAAAGAAGATTTGAGTGGAAAGCAACTTGGGAAGGCTAGAGATCAAGATTCATATGGTAGGAATGGAATGTCTTGGTCTCAACACATGAGTAGGTGGTTCTCTCTCAGAACATATGAGTTGGAATGGTGTATGTGTTCTGATAGCTCTCTTCATGAATGAAGAGGGGGTGGAGGGGTATATATAGCCTCCACACGAAATCCAACCGTTACACACAGTTTTCCAATCTCGGTGGGACCGAATCACAAACTCGGTCGGACCAAAAATGTAAACCTAGTGACCGTTAGAGATTTTCGGTGGGACTGACATGCAACTCGGTAGGACCGATATGGTTAGGGTTTGGGCATAATGTAATCTCGGTGAGACCGATTACACAAACTCGGTGAGACCGAATTTGGTAATTAGCTAACCAGAGAGTTGGTCAGGCAAACTCGGTGGGACCGATTTGCTCTTTCGGTGAGACCGAAAAGTTACAAAGGGGAAACACTGAATTTACATTGCAATCTCAGTGGGACCGATTCGCTCTTTCGGTGAGACCAAAAAGTTACGAAAGGGAAACAGAGAGTTTGCAACCCCATCTCGGTGAGACCGAGATCCCTATCGGTAGGACCGAATTGCTAGGGTTTGACAGTGGCTTATGACAAATGAAAACTCGGTGGCGCCGGATAGGAAGAATCGGTAGGACCGAGTTTGGCTTAGGTTTTAGGTCATATGTGGATATGGGAAAGTAGTTGAGGGTTTTGGAGCATATCACTAAGCACATGAAGCAAGAGGCTCAAGCAACACCTCATCCCTCCTTGATAGTATTGGCTTTTCCTAAAGACTCAATGTGATCTTGGATCACTAAAATATAAAATGAAGAGTCTTGAGCTTTTGAGCTTGAGCCAATCCTTTGTCCTTAGCATTTTGAGGGTTCCACTTTCACATCCATGCCATGCCAATCATTGAGCTTTCCTGAAATAATTATCTTGGAATAGCACTAGCTCAATGAGCTATATGTTGTTATGAATTACCAAAACCACCTAGGGATAGTTGCACTTTCAATCTCCCCCTTTTTGGTAATTGATGACAACATATAGATCAAAGCTTCGACAAATGATAATAATCATGAAATATATCGTCGCTTTGAGAAGTATGTGATAAGTAAGAGCTCCCCCTAAATTTGTGCATATTTAAAATTTTCTTTGGACTGCAAATGCACAAGGAGTTAGAGTCATGGGTTACTCTTCCATGTCACACACATCTTGGTGGAGCGCTTAAAATGATAAGAATGAAATACATGCACTCATCACCAAGAATAGTGAATGATCACATAAGATAGTGTTCTCCCTCATGTACTCCCGGGTAGTGTTCCTCCTTCTCCCTCATGTAGGTCCAGTCGACCCATCTCATGTCACAGACTATAGGCTTCTTATCTAGCAGCACTGTCTCATAAAAGTCCTGCTGTTCCTTGGTGTGAAATCTGTAATCCACGGTAGTCCTTCTCCTTGAAGCATACGGATCTGCTTCTCTCCACTTCCTCAGCCCTGAATCTCTCCTGAGCTTCATGTCCTCAGCCACAGGATGAGCATCGTTGTGGTCTGGGATCTTGGGCTTGAGCTTTCTCAGAACATTCTCTTCCTCTTCTTTAGCAACAGTCTCAGGCACTGGGGCCTTGTTCTTCTCAGCTGCAGGAATGCTCCTTGTATTCCTCTTGGGTGCAGACTTGGGCTTGGAGGCAGCTTTGGGCTTAGATGCAGTAGCCCCTGATCTTATGGCATCACCCATCAGCTTGGGTGCCTTGGGTGCTGGTGCAGCTACCTCTTCTTCCTCTTCCTCTTCCTATTCCATGATGGAAGCCTTTCCTAGCACTCTGGCTACGGTCTTCTTGACCCTTTCCTTCCTCTTCTTTCCTTCTGCAGCAACTGGCTCTTGGGGAGTGGGCTTCTCAGTTGAGGCTCTTGCCTTTGACATGGGCTGCCTGCCTGCTGGCCTTTTGATCTTTAGGCCTGGCTTTGTGCCTTGAGCTGGCTCAACTCTCTTGGAAGTGGCCTCTTCCTCTGCCACATAGTCTTCATCTTCGAAGTCTGAAGTTCTCTTTTTCCTCTGTCTCGTGGCAGCCTTTGGCAAGTTACTAGGGGTGCTCCTGCTTCCCTCATCTGAAGAGCTGGAGAGACTACTGCCCTCACTCATGTGCACCTGCTGCTCTGACATGTTCTGGCTGTCACTTTGATCAAACATGCTGCAAGCTCTGACTGCTGACCCTGTGAACAGTTTATGGATGAGGTAGAAAAGATTAGCATCACAAAATGCAGATATTTTTGCAAAAGAATGATTCAAAAACTTAGTTTTAGTTTCCTACTGAAATCATCTCGGATCTACCGATTTTCAAACTCGGTGATACAGAAGCAGTTTTGGAACCTAAACTAGTGAACTCTGTAGGACCGAGTCACAGTTCGGTGGCACCGAGACTACTACGGTTTCACAGAGTTCCAAAATCGGTCACACCGATAAGTAATTCTCGGTCAGACCGAGTCTCACTTGTGTAATGGCATAAGCCAAATCGGTGGGACCGAGTTTTTCAACTCGGTGGGTCCGAGATGGTTTCGGCGGAAACCTAAACCTAGAATTTTCGAATCAAACCTAATCTATGGGTTCATTGACTGGATAGAAGTTTATCAAACGTGGCAAGAATCAATATGATCACAATGTGCTAGGAATCAGATTGGGGAATAGCACAAAGATCGAGTCCATACCCTAGTTCGGCGGAGACTCGTTACGGCGGCAACGGCGGGACAGAATTCCCGTTGACGGCGATGGAGACCAGCGACTGGAGGCGGCTGGCGGCGAGAAGACGATCCGGAGACCACGAGGGCAGAGCAGGCTATCGCGCGAGCGAAGGGGTTCGGAGAAATTTCCAAAATTTTGCCCGTGACTATATATAGCCCGACCCTGTCGGTGTGACCGAGTGGAACAACTCGGTGGCACCGAGATTCATAATTGCAGGCAGTTACTGAAACTCGGTGTGACCGAAATGTTCAAATCGGTTGCACCGAGATCGAAAACCTAGATCAACTTAATGATCTCGGTAGGACCGAAAGTGGGGTATCGGTCAGACCGAGAATCATAAAGAGGTTTTGGAAGTTTAAGTCTATGACGAATCGGGGACTCCGAGCGCTCCTCACACAGAGTGGTTCGAATCTGACTTGATCAAATTTTGTGATGCAACATGAATAGAGTTTGAGACGAGAAAAGCATAGATAGCTAGAGGAGGTTCTTAGGCATTCTTGTCCATCCACTTGGCAGAAGAAGATAAAACCAAACAATCAAAACAACAAGTGGATGTCCTCGAATGAGTAAAAGATGCAACCAGCATGCTCACACAATAAGATGGCAAATGAAATATGTGACAAGGCATGCACAACCAATTCTAGCATCTATCAAGCAATTTGCGATGACTAGGTCATCTATATATGAGTATATTGACTTAGGAGTCAAGTGAGAACACTTGATCATAGGTCATACTCATCGTTTAAGCTCAAGTGGGGTTACCACTTTTACATAAAGCATTGTTGTGTTCACATCTTTAGAGTTGCTTTAGCTCAAGTCTTAGAGTAAAGCTCCCCCTAGATGTGATATCCCCCCTAAGAGGGATGAACTAACCTTGGGTTTTGTCGATGATGACTTCATGTAGATGTTGAAGATGTGGATGCTCAATGTTGATGTAGATCACTTGGAGCTATCCATTTGAGTGAATTGCACTTTCAATACCTACATGGGTTAGTCCCACAAGGAACAAACAAGGATATCCATAGACATAGAGTGATGCACACACAAGATGATGTCCATGAAAACTTTTAGGTTACCTTGTCCCTTGTCTTACCAACAAGAGGGTTTGTGACTCCTTGAACTAGTGCAAGATGTGGAAGTTGATTGCACTTGTTCTTGCCAAAATGATAAGAGTGAAGTATGTTGGCGGAGTCACCCTCAAGAACTCTCTAGTTCTTCTTCTTTTGGATCCACATCATCTTGATGGGAATCCTTGGAGTTGTAGTCGTACTTGATGAAGTGGAACTTGAAGTAGTCTTGGGAATCCACTTGACTAAGGTCTTTGGAGCTTCTTCAAATGCGTCAATTTCCTCTTGAAGCTTGTCCTTGCCTTTTTGCTTGTAGTCTTGTGGTGGAAGATCATCTTGAGCTTGTGTCCCCTTGAAAGAAGTATCATACTTATCTTGTTGAGGAATAAACTTTGTCTTGGGGTATTGATCTTCTTCCCACTCAACTCCATTGGCATTGAACTTTCGTTCAAAACCAACACCTTGATTCTTCCAGTGCATTCCTTGCTTGCGCACAATTTCCTCGAATTGCTTACTCCCGGCAAGGCTTTTGTACACTCCTTTCTCTATAATTCCCTTCAATAAGCTATTTTCTTGCTCAAGTGTAACTTGGCTAAGAGAATCATTAGTAGAATCAAGAGAACTACTAGAAGCAACAATATTGGATTTAGCATGATCATTGTTACTGCTAGAGGAAGAATCTTTCTTGTTCTTGTTACTAGACTTGACTTGAGGCATGTAAGTGGATAAGAGTAAACACTTGGCAATGTAAGAAGAACTTTTCTTGCGGAGATCATCATTGATTGCTTTTAAGAACTCATGCTCTTGCTCAAGATTGAGCTTTTCAAAGCGTAATTTCTCATGAGCTCTTAAAAGTTCTCGATGATCTTCGAAGATAGTTTCATGAGCTAACTTAAGAGTGTTTAGTTCTTTAGTTAGAGCCTCAATCTTCTCCTTATCATTGTCATTCGTTTTATCTTGATTAGCATGATTAATTGACGTTTCATCATAGTATTCATCACTAGAGTTGTCAACAAGCAAATCATCACCTAACAAGTCATCTTCATCACTATTGAAATCAACATACTCGGGGTGTGTTACCTTAGGACCTTTGGCCATGAAGCATCTTCCAATTCCTTCATTTGGTGAGTCAAATATGTCGTAGGAGTTGGTTGACACAAGTGCTAGACCGGCAACACCTTCATCTTGAGTATCTTCGGAGTCGGAGTGATAACTTCTCTCGGAGTGGCTGTCGGAGTCGGAGCCGGATACCCATTCACCAACATGAGCTTGATGTCTTCGTCTTGTGTAGCTCCTTGATGATTTTTCCTTCCTTTCCGAATCCTTGCTTCTCCATGAGTATCTTCATTCATAACGATCATCTCTACTCCTTCTCTCTCTTGGTGGTGATTCTTTGCTTCTTCTTTTGGAGAATCTTCTCTTCTCTTGTAGGGAGCCGTACACTCATTGGAATAGTGTCCGGGTCTTCCACAATTGTAGCAGTTTCGCTCTCGACTAGAAGATCTTTTGTCATTGTAGGACCTTGACTTGAAGCTTCTATCTTTGCTTCTACTCTTGTAGAACTTGTTGAAGTTCTTCACCATTAAGCTCAATTCTTCATTGAAGTCTTGTTTCTCACTTGATGATGTAGGGGCTTCACATGAGGCTTTATAGGCACCACTTGATTTGTTGTGAAGTTCCTCTTTATCCTTAAGTGACATCTCATGAGCAACAATTCTTCCAATCACCTCCGTTGGCTTGAGATCTTTGTAATTGGGCATCATTTGGATCAATGTGCACACGGTATCATATTTTCCATCCAAGGCTCTTAGAATCTTCTTGATGATGAATCTATCGGTCATCTCTTCACTTCCTAAGCCGGCAATCTCATTTGTGATGAGAGCAAGCCTAGAGTACATTTCAGCGACACCTTCACCATCCTTCATCTTGAACTTGTCAAGTTGGCTTTGAAGCACATCCAACTTGGATTCCTTGACGGAGTCGGTACCTTCGTGCATATCAATCAAAGTGTCCCAAATTTCCTTTGCATTCTCAAGACGGCTGATTTTGTTGAATTCTTCGGGGCACAATCCGTTGAAGAGAATATCACAAGCTTGAGCATTGTATTGCAACATCTTCAACTCATCCGCGGTAGCTTCACGGTTTGGTTCTCTCCCATCAAAGAAGTCACCTTGCAAGCCAACACACACAATAGCCCAAACGGCGGGGTTATGTCCAAGAATATGCATTTTCATTTTATGCTTCCAACTAGCAAAATTAGTACCATCAAAGTAAGGACCTCTACGGTGATAATTTCCCTCGCTAGACGCCATACTCTCCTAGGTTGTGAAACCAAGGCTATGACCACCAAAGCTATGGAGATCAAAGCAAATGGAGACCAAAGCTCTGATACCACTTGTAGGATCGAAAGTATGTCTAGAGGGGGGGTGATTAGACTACTTGACCAAATAAAAACTTAACCTTTTCCCAATTTTAGTTCTTGGCAGATTTTAGCTATTTAGGACAAGTCAAGCAATCATCACATAATTCAAGCAAGCATGCAAAGAGTATATTGGCAGCGGAAAGTAAAGCATGCAACTTGCAAGAATGTAAAGGGAAGGGTTTGGAGAATTCAAACGCAATTGGAGACACGGATGTTTTTCCCGTGGTTCGGATAGGTGGTGCTATCCTACATCCACGTTGATGGAGACTTCAACCCACGAAGGGTAACGGTTGCGCGAGTCCACACAGGGCTCCACCCAAGGGTAACGGTTGCGCGAGTCCACACAGGGCTCCACCCACGAAGGGTCCACGAAGAAGCAACCACCCACAAAGGGTCCACGAAGAAGCAACCTTGTCTATCCCACCATGGCCATCGCCCACACAGGACTTGCCTCACTAGCGGTAGATCTTCACGAAGTAGGCGATCTCCTTGCCCTTACAAACTCCTTGGTTCAACTCCACAATCTTGTCGGAGGCTCCCAAGTGACACCTAGCCAATCTAGGAGACACCACTCTCCAAGAAGTAACAAATGGTGTGTAGGTAATGAACTCCTTGCTCTTGTGCTTCAAATGATAGTCTCCCCAACACTCAACTCTCTCTCATAGGATTTGGATTTGGTGGAAAGAAGATTTGAGTGGAAAGCAACTTGGGAAGGCTAGAGATCAAGATTCATATGGTAGGAATGGAATGTCTTGGTCTCAACACATGAGTAGGTGGTTCTCTCTCAGAACATATGAGTTGGAATGGTGTATGTGTTCTGATGGCTCTCTTCACGAATGAAGAGGAGGTGGAGGGGTATATATAGCCTCCACACAAAATCCAACCGTTACACACAGTTTTCCAATCTCGGTGGGACCGAATCAACAAACTCGGTCGGACCGAAAATGTAAACCTAGTGACCGTTAGAGATTTTTGGTGGGACTGACATGCAACTCGGTAGGACCGATATGGTTAGGGTTTGGGCATAACGTAATCTCGGTGAGACCGATTACACAAACTAGGTGAGACCGAATTTGGTAATTAGCTAACCAGAGAGTTGGTCAGGCAAACTCGGTGGGACCGATTTGCTCTTTCGGTGAGACCGAAAAGTTACAAAGGGGAAACACTGAATTTACATTGCAATCTCGGTGGGACCGATTCGCTCTTTCGGTGAGACCGAAAAGTTACGAAAGGGAAACAGGGAGTTTGCAACCCCATCTCGGTGAGGACCGAGATCCCTATCGGTAGGAACCGAATTGCTAGGGTTTGGCAGTGGCTTATGACAAATGAAACTCGGTGGCGCCGGATAGGAAGAATCGGTAGGACCGAGTTTGGCTTAGGGTTTAGGTCATATGTGGATATGGGAAAGTAGTTGAGGGTTTTGGAGCATATCACTAAGCACATGAAGCAAGAGGCTCATAAGCAACACCTCATCCCTCCTTGATAGTATTGGCTTTTCCTAAAGACTCAATGTGATCTTGGATCACTAAAATATAAAATGAAGAGTCTTGAGCTTTTGAGCTTGAGCCAATCCTTTGTCCTTAGCATTTTGAGGGTTCCACTTTCACATCCATGCCATGCCAATCATTGAGCTTTCCTGAAATAATTATCTTGGAATAGCATTAGCTCAATGAGCTATATGTTGTTATGAATTACCAAAACCACCTAGGGATAGTTGCACTTTCAATCTCCCCCTTTTTGGTAATTGATGACAACATATAGATCAAAGCTTCGACAAATGATAATAAGCATGAAATATATCGTCGCTTTGAGAAGTATGAGATAAGTAAGAGCTCCCCCTAAATTTGTGCATATTTAAAATTTTCTTTGGACTGCAAATGCCAAGGAGTTAGAGTCATGGGTTACTCTTCCATGTCACACACATCTTGGTGGAGCGCTTAAAATGATAAGAATGAAATACATGCACTCATCACCAAGAATAGTGAATGATCACATAAGATAGTGTTCTCCCTCATGTACTCCCGGGTAGTGTTCCTCCTTCTCCCTCATGTAGGTCCAGTCGGCCCATCTCATGTCACAGACTATAGGCTTCTTATCTAGCAGCACTGTCTCATAGAAGTCCTGCTGTTCCTTGGTGTGAAATCTGTAATCCACGGCAGTCCTTCTCCTTGAAGCATACGGATCTGCTTCTCCCCACTTCCTCAGCCCTGAATCTCTCCTGAGCTTCATGTCCTCAGCCACAGGATGAGCATCATTGTGGTCTGGGATCTTGGGCTTGAGCTTTCTCAGAACATTCTCTTCCTCTTCTTTAGCAATAGTCTCATGCACTGGGGCCTTGTTCTTCTCAGCTGCAGGAATGCTCCTTGTATTCCTCTTGGGTGCAGACTTGGGCTTGGAGGTAGCTTTGGGCTTAGATGCAGTAGCCCCTGATCTTATGGCATCACCCATCAGCTTGGGTGCCTTGGGTGCTGGTGCAGCTACCTCTTCTTCCTCTTCCTCTTCCTCTTCCATGATGGAAGCCTTTCCTAGCACTCTGGCTACGGTCTTCTTGACCCTTTCCTTCCTCTTCTTTCCTTCTGCAGCAACTGGCTCTTGGGGAGTGGGCTTCTCAGTTGAGGCTCTTGCCTTTGACATGGGCTGCCTGCCTGCTGGCCTTTTGATCTTTAGGCCTGGCTTTGTGCCTTGAGCTGGCTCAACTCTCTTGGAAGTGGCCTCTTCCTCTGCCACATAGTCTTCATCTTCGGAGTCTGAAGT
Organism: Triticum aestivum; assembly: GCF_018294505.1. Classification (NCBI taxonomy): domain Eukaryota; kingdom Viridiplantae; phylum Streptophyta; class Magnoliopsida; order Poales; family Poaceae; genus Triticum; species Triticum aestivum. The sequence goes on along the minus strand of NC_057803.1, from coordinate 208,336,609 downwards.
TCTCTTTTTCCTCTGTCTCGTGGCATCTTTGGCAAGTTGCTAGGGGTGCTCCTGCTGCCCTCATCTGAAGAGCTGGAGGGACTAGTGCCCTCACTCATGTTTACCTGCTGCTCTGACATGTTCTGGCTGTCACTTTGATCAGACATGCTACAAGCTCTGACTGCTGACCCTGTGAACAGTTTATGGATGAGGTAGAAAAGATGAGCATCACAAAATGCAGATATTTTTGCAAAAGAATGATTCAAAAACTTAGTTTTAGTTTCCCACTGAAATCATCTCGGATCTACCGATTTTCAAACTCGGTGATACCGAAGCAGTTTTGGAACCTAAACTAGTGAACTCGGTAGGACCGAGTCACAGTTCGGTGGCACCGAGACTGCTAGGGTTTCACAGAGTTCCAAAATCGGTCACACCGATAAGTAATTCTCGGTCAGACCAAGTCTCACTTGTGCAATGGCATAAGCCAAATTGGTGGGACCGAGTTTTTCAACTCGGTGGGTCCGAGATGGTTTCGGCGGAAACCTAAACCTAGAATTTTCGAATCAAACCTAATCTATGGGTTCATTGACTGGATAGAAGTTTATCAAACGTGGCAAGAATCAATATGATCACAATGTGCTAGGAATCAGATTGGGGAATAGCACAAAGATTGAGTCCATACCCTAGTTCGGCGGAGACTCGCTACGGCGGCAACGGCGGGGCAGAATTCCCGTTGACGGCGATGGAGACCAGCGACTGGAGGCGGCTGGCGGCGAGAAGACGATCCGGAGACCACGAGGGCAGAGCAGGCTATCGCGCGGGCGAAGGGGTTCGGAGAAATTTCCAAAATTTTGCCCGTGACTATATATAGCCCGACCCTGTCGGTGTGACCGAGTGGAACAACTCGGTGGCACCGAGATTCATAATTGCAGGCAGTTACTGAAACTCGGTGTGACCGAAATGTTCAAATCGGTTGCACCGAGATCGAAAACCTAGATCAACTTAATGATCTCGGTAGGACCGAAAGTGGGGTATCGGTCAGACCGAGAATCATAAAGAGGTTTTGGAAGTTTAAGTCTATGACGAATCGGGGACTCCGAGCGCTCCTCACACAGAGTGGTTCGAATCTGACTTGATCAAATTTTGTGATGCAGCATGAATAGAGTTTGAGACGAGAAAAGCATAGATAGCTAGAGGAGGTTCTTAGGCATTCTTGTCCATCCACTTGGCAGAAAGAAGATAAAACCAAACAATCAAAACAACAAGTGGATGTCCTCGAATGAGTAAAATATGCAACCAGCATGCTCACACAATAAGATGGCAAATGAAATATGTGACAAGGCATGCACAACCAATTCTAGCATCTATCAAGCAATTTGCGATGACTAGGTCATCTATATATGAGTATATTGACTTAGGAGTCAAGTGAGAACACTTGATCATAGGTCATACTCATCGTTTAAGCTCAAGTGGGGTTACCACTTTTACATAAAGCATTGTTGTGTTCACATCTTTAGAGTTGCTTTAGCTCAAGTCTTAGAGTAAAGCTCCCCCTAGATGTGATATCCCCCCTAAGAGGGATGAACTAACCTTGGGTTTTGTCGATGATGACTTCATGTAGATGTTAAAGATGTGGATGCTCAATGTTGATGTAGATCACTTGGGGCTATCCATTTGAGTGAATTGCACTTTCAATACCTACATGGGTTAGCCCCACAAGGAACAAACAAGGACATCCATAGACATAGAGTGATGCACACACAAGATGATGTCCATGAAAACTTTTAAGTTACCTTGTCCCTTGTATTACCAACAAGAGGGTTTATGACTCCTTGAACTAGTGCAAGATGTGGAAGTTGATTACACTTGTTTTTGCCAAAATGATAAGAGTGAAGTATGTTGGCGGAGTCACCTTCAAGAACTCTCTAGTTCTTCTTCTTTTGGATCCACATCATCTTGATGGGAATCCTTGGAGTTGTAGTCGTACTTGATGAAGTGGAACTTGAAGTAGTCTTGGGAATCCACTTGACTAAGGTCTTTGGAGCTTCTTCAAATGCGTCAATTTCCTCTTGAAGCTTGTCCTTGCCTTTTTGCTTGTAGTCTTGTGGTGGAAGATCATCTTGAGCTTGTGTCCCATTCAAAGAAGTATCATACTTATCTTGTTGAGGAATAAACTTTGTCTTGGGGTATTGATCTTCTTCCCACTCAACTCCATTGGCATTGAACTTTCGTTCAAAACCAACACCTTGATTCTTCCAGTGCATTCCTTCCTTGCGCACAATTTCCTCGAATTGCTTACTCCCGGCAAGGCTTTTGTATACTCCTTTCTCTATAATTCCCTTCAATAAGCTATTTTCTTGCTCAAGTGTAACTTGGCTAAGAGAATCATTAGTAGAATCAAGAGAACTACTAGAAGCAACAATATTGGATTTAACATGATCATTGTTACTGCTAGAGGAAGAATCTTTCTTGTTCTTGTTACTAGACTTGACATGAGGCATGTAAGTGGATAAGAGTAAACGCTTGGCAATGTAAGAAGAACTTTTCTTGCGGAGATCATCATTGATTGCTTTCAAGAACTCATGCTCTTGCTCAAGATTGAGCTTTTCAAAGCATAATTTCTCATGAGCTCTTAAAAGTTCTTCATAATCTTCGAAGATAGTTTCATGAGCTAACTTAAGAGTGTTTAGTTCTTTAGTTAGACCCTCAATCTTCTCCTTATCATTGTCATTCGTTTTATCTTGATTAGCATGATTAATTGACGTTTCATCGTAGTATTCATCACTAGAGTTGTCAACAAGCAAATCATCACCTAACAAGTCATCTTCATCACTATTGAAGTCAACATACTCGGGGTGTGTTACCTTAGGACCTTTGGCCATGAAGCATCTTCCAATTCCTTCATTTGGTGAGTCAAATATGTCGTAGGAGTTGGTTGACACAAGTGCTAGACCGGCAACACCTTCATCCTGAATATCTTCGGAGTCAGAGTGATAACTTCTCTTGGAGTGGCTGTCGGAGTCGGAGCCGGATACCCATTCACCAACATGAGGCTTGATGTCTTCGTCTTGTGTAGCTCCTTGATGATTTTTCTTTCCTTTCCGAATCCTTGCTTCTCCGTGAGTATCTTCGTTCATAACGATCATCTCTACTCCTTCTCTCTCTTGGTGGTGATTCTTTGCTTCTTCTTTTGGAGAATCTTCTATTCTCTTGTAGGGAGCCGTACACTCATTGGAATAGTGTCTGGGTCTTCCACAATTGTAGCAGTTTCGCTCTCGACTAGAAGATCTTTTGTCATTGTAGGACCTTGACTTGAAGTTTCTATCTTTGCTTCTACTCTTGTAGAACTTGTTGAAGTTCTTCACCATTAAGCTCAATTCTTCATTGAAGTCTTGTTTCTCACTTGATGATGTAGGGGCTTCACATGAGGCTTTATAGGCACCACTTGATTGGTTGTGAAGTTCCTCTTTATCCTTAAGTGACATATCATGAGCAACAATTCTTCCAATCACCTCCGTTGGCTTGAGATCTTTGTAATTTGGCATCATTTGGATCAATGTGCACACAGTATCATATTTTCCATCCAAGGCTCTTAGAATCTTCTTGATGATGAATCTATCGGTCATCTCTTCACTTCCTAAGCCGGCAATCTCATTTGTGATGAGAGCAAGCCTAGAGTACATTTCAGCGACACCTTCACCATCCTTCATCTTGAACTTGTCAAGTTGGCTTTGAAGCACGTCCAACTTGGATTCCTTGACGGAGTCGGTTCCTTCGTGCATATCAATCAAAGTGTCCCAAATTTCCTTTGCATTCTCAAGATGGCTGATTTTGTTGAATTCTTCGGGGCACAATCCGTTGAAGAGAATATCACAAGCTTGAGCATTGTATTGCAACATCTTCAACTCATCCGCGGTAGCTTCACGGTTTGGTTCTCTCCCATCAAAGAAGTCACCTTGCAAGCCAACACACACAATAGCCCAAACGGCGGGGTTATGTCCAAGAATATGCATTTTCATTTTATGCTTCCAACTAGCAAAATTAGTACCATCAAAGTAAGGACCTCTACGGTGATAATTTCCCTCGCTAGACGCCATACTCTCCTAGGTTGTGAAACCAAGGCTATGACCACCAAAGCTATGGAGATCAAAGCAAATGGAGACCAAAGCTTTGATACCACTTGTAGGATCAAAAGTATGTCTAGAGGGGGGTTATTAGACTACTTGACCAAATAAAAACTTAACCTTTTCCCAATTTTAGTTCTTGGCAGATTTTAGCTATTTTAAGATAAGTCAAGCAATCATCACATAATTCAAGCAAGCATGCGAAGAGTATATTGGCAGCGGAAAGTAAAGCATGCAACTTGCAAGAATGTAAAGGGAAGGGTTTGGAGAATTCAAACGCAATTGGAGACACGGATGTTTTTCCCGTGGTTCGGATAGGTGGTGCTATCCTACATCCACGTTGATGGAGACTTCAACCCACAAAGGGTAACGGTTGCGCGAGTCCACACAGGGCTCCACCCAAGGGTAACGGTTGCGCGAGTCCACACAGGGCTCCACCCACGAAGGGTCCACGAAGAAGCAACCACCCACAAAGGGTCCACGAAGAAGCAACCTTGTCTATCCCACCATGGCCATCGCCCACACAGGACTTGCCTCACTAGCGGTAGATCTTCACGAAGTAGGCGATCTCCTTGCCCTTACAAACTCCTTGGTTCAACTCCACAATCTTGTCGGAGGCTCCCAAGTGACACCTAGCCAATCTAGGAGACACCACTCTCCAAGAAGTAACAAATGGTGTGTAGGTAATGAACTCCTTGCTCTTGTGCTTCAAATGATAGTCTCCCCAACACTCAACTCTCTCTCATAGGATTTGGATTTGGTGGAAAGAAGATTTGAGTGGAAAGCAACTTGGGAAGGCTAGAGATCAAGATTCATATGGTAGGAATGGAATGTCTTGGTCTCAACACATGAGTAGGTGGTTCTCTCTCAGAACATATGAGTTGGAATGGTGTATGTGTTCTGATAGCTCTCTTCATGAATGAAGAGGGGGTGGAGGGGTATATATAGCCTCCACACAAAATCCAACCGTTACACATAGTTTTCCAATCTCGGTGGGATCGAATCACAAACTCGGTCGGACCGAAAATGTAAACCTAGTGACCGTTAGAGATTTTCGGTGGGACTGACATGCAACTCGGTAGGACCGATATGGTTAGGGTTTGGGCATAATGTAATCTCGGTGAGACCGATTACACAAACTCGGTGAGACAGAATTTGGTAATTAGCTAACCAGAGAGTTGGTCAGGTAAACTCGGTGGGACCGATTTGCTCTTTCGGTGAGACCGAAAAGTTACAAAGGGGAAACACTGAATTTACATTGCAATCTCGGTGGGACTGATTCGCTCTTTCAGTGAGACCGAAAAGTTACAAAAGGGAAACAGAGAGTTTGCAACCCCATCTCGGTGAGACCGAGATCCCTATCGGTAGGACCGAATTGCTAGGGTTTGACAGTGGCTTTGACAAATGAAAACTCGGTGGCGCCGGATAGGAAGAATCGGTAGGACCGAGTTTGGCTTAGGGTTTAGGTCATATGTGGATATGGGAAAGTAGTTGAGGGTTTTGGAGCATATCACTAAGCACATGAAGCAAGAGGCTCAAGCAACACCTCATCCCTCCTTGATAGTATTGGCTTTTCCTAAAGACTCAATGTGATCTTGGATCACTAAAATATAAAATGAAGAGTCTTGAGCTTTTGAGCTTGAGCCAATCCTTTGTCCTTAGCATTTTGAGGGTTCCACTTTCACATCCATGCCATGCCAATCATTGAGCTTTCCTGAAATAATTATCTTGGAATAGCATTAGCTCAATGAGCTATATGTTGTTATGAATTACCAAAACCACCTAGGGATAGTTGCACTTTCACGGGCGAAGACCGCTTTTGTCAGGATAAATTGTACTAGTTGTCCCCTTTCAAATTGGCCGTTGTTGGCTCCCTTCCTGCTCAATATTTGGGGAGAGGACCAGGGCCTATATAAGTAGAACTAGCCACCACAGTAGGGAGGAGGGACTGGACAACAACAACGAAAAGAGAGCACAAGAGCACCTCAACCTCAGGAGGCTGCTCTTCCCCTTGTACTGTTCATCATTAGGCCAAGAGGCAATCCACCACCACCGCACTGGATTAGGGTATTACACCACAACGGTGGCCCGAACCAGTATAAATCTTGTGCCTTTGTCTTGTGAGTTTGTCGAGTTCGTCTGTGAGATGTTAGAGAGCTAGGGCGTGGATCGATAGGGAGAAAACCTTTGTGCGCACCCTAGTGTTCTATAACGCCCTCGATGCGGCTATATCTCCTACGTGTCGAAGCACGACTTAGAGGCATAACCGCATTGAAAGCAATGTCGCAAGTAAGGCAATCTTCACAACATCCCATGTAAAAAGATAATAAAAGGGAAGGTACATAGTTGGCTTACACTCGCCACGTCACACAAAGTACATAAATAGCATTACATCAACCAATACAATCATGGTCCGACTATGGTACCAAAATAAAAGATCAACCCCAACATGCGACATGGTCCCGATCGCCCCAACTGGGCACCACTACTGATCATCAGGGAAAGACACATAGTAACGGCGTAAGTCCTCGTCGAACTCCCACTTGAGCTCAAGCGCATCATCTGGAACGGAGTCATCAGGCCCTGCATCTGGTTTGGAAGTAATCTGTGAGCCACGGGGCCTCAGCAATCTCGCACCCTCACGATCAAGACTATTTAAGCTTAATAGGAAAGGCAAGGTAATATGTGGAGCTCCAGCAAGCGACTAGCATATATGGTAGCTAACCTGTTTGCAAAAGAGAGCGAGAAGAGAAGGCAAAGCACGAACGAAGAACTATAGAACATCCTGCGGCAAACATTACTCCAACACCGTGTTCACTTCCCGGACTCCACCGAGAAGAGACCATCACGGTAACACAAGCAGTTGATTCATTTTACTTTAGTTAAGGTTCAAGTTATCTACAACCGGACATTAACCAAATTCCCATCTGCCCATAACAGCGGGCACAGCTTTCGAAAGTTCTCATGGTCAACGAAGGACAAACCTTCTCCCAAGACATTCCGATCAGACTCGGCATCCCGGTTCTACAAGACAACTTCGACAAAGACAAAACAAGTCCAGCAACACCGCCCGAATGTGCCAACAAATCCCGATAGGAGCTGCACATATCTCGTTCTCAGGGCACACTCAGATAGGTCAAGCTACGAGTAATACCAACCCTCGAGTTTCCCCGAGGTGGCCCCGCAGGCTGCTCGGTTCGGACCAACACTCAGAGGAGCACTGGCCCGGGGGGGGGGTTAAATAAAGATGACCTTAGGGCTCCGGAAACCCAAGGGAAAAAGAGGCTAGGTGGCAAATGGTAAAACCAAGGTTGGGAATTGCTGGAGGAGTTTTATTCAAGGCAAACTATCAAGGGGTTCCCATTATCACCCAACCGCATAAGGAACACAAAATCCGGGAACATAACACCGATATGACGAAAACTAGGGCGGCAAGAGTGGAACAAAACACTAGGCAAAAGGCCGAGCCTTCCACCCTTTACCAAGTATATAGATGCATTAAGATAACAAGATAATATAAAGATATCCCAACAAGAAAATAATGTTCCAACAAGGAACGGTCTCCAATCTTCACCTGCAACTAGCAACGCTATAAGAGGGGCTGAGTAAAGCGGTAACATAGCCAACCAACGGTTTGCTAGGACGTGGTGGGTTGAGGTTTGACATGGCAATTTGGGAGGCATGATAAGCAAGTGGTAGGCATCGTAGCATAGGCATAGCAAAAGAGCGAACATCTAGCAAAGCAAAGATAGAAGTGATTTCGAGGGTATGATCATCTTGCCTGCAAAGTTGTCAGAGTTGACTGGATCCTCGAAAGCAAACTCAACGGGCTCCTCGCTAGATAACTCTCTCCCTGCTCTACCCAAACAAGGCAAACAAACAAAAAGGACACAATCAACCACGTGCCAAGCTCAAACAACATGATGCAAACATGGTATGGTATGCGGGATGCGATATGTGATGCATATACAAGGTTTGGCAAGGAATGAAAGAACCTGGCCTCAACTTGGAAAACCAAGTGTGCCACTGGAAAGGTGAGGTGAATTCAGTTGAAATCGATATAAAGATCACTGGAATCGGATGCACGGTTTGGAAAGGGCAAGCAAATCAAATATGGCACCGGTCTGCGATAAACAGCAAGTAGCCATCTAAATGCATCAAGATAATTATGCTACAACACTCAAACATGGCAACAAAATACATGGCAGGGATCCAATCATAAAGCTTAACAAAAGATGAACACTAAGCTACGGCCAATTCATCCATTAACAGGTTCAAACAAGCATGGCAAAAGTGCAATTGGTAAACAGGTTTCAGACTTAGTGAAATTAACACAAGCCTGGAATTTCAGATCAGGTAGCACAATTTGAAGCATGAAAACTAGATGTTACAGGAACTTAACATGGCAAAGTAAAGCATGGCATGGAGCTACTCAAAGAGCTTAACAAAAGTCCCTTAGTGACCTTGAGCCAAAAGGGATCAGAACATACAATTGCAAGCATGTGAACATGGCAAAAACATAACCAGATCTCAGACTTTAACATGCAAATCTGTTAACGAGTAGGCATGTTTACGAGCTCGATGCACTCACTACAGAGCAAGGCATGACAAGATAAGCATACAGCCATCAAGAATACACATTATATAAGCTAGACATGGCAAGAACAACAACATAGCATGCACGGATCAACAATAACATCCTTGGCAATATCGCTAACAAGTATACAATCTGTCCAGATTCACGAAATAGCAAAAATAGATCTCGATTGACTCATGCTAGGGTGCTCCATAATTGCAAACAAATACATGGATGGATAGAGCACTACAATATTAACAAATCAACTTTACTGGTCATCCTCAAAAGAGGCACGGATCACTTGGAAACAACATGAACATATGGCATATTGATAAAAACAGATCAGGACTTAGTGGAATATCTAAGTCCCTGATATCGGCATTAACGAATGCACCACTTTGCAAGCTTGTGCTAGTCACCACACACATCACAAAAATACACGGATAGCACCCCTGGAAAGATGGCAAAGCATGTAACAAAACACATGTAGAGCTCAGGAGCATATCATGCACACAATAATCATGGCAAAAAAGACAAATACCTATTTGGTGCAGCAGATCTGACAATTAACTCAAATAGCTCTCTTCCATCAGCATTTCGGGCATCAAGATGAGCTCAAATGAAAATGATGCAATGAGATGAAATGATGTACTCTCTAAGACGAACATTTTGAAATGCTACACGCCCAAAATGGAACTATGGATGCAAAGTTACGATGCGATGAAGATGCCTAAACAATTAGGGTTTCAGGGAGAAGTCAACCGTCCAAAATCCTCAGATCCAGATCTGGCGCGGATTTCGAGGATTGCCGGGGTACTGTAGCTCGCCGGAGTTCGTAGATCACCGGAGAGGAGGAGGCCGGCCGGGGCGAGTCAACGGTGTGGAGGAGGCGGCGAGGCCGAGGTGGTGGCGGACGGCGCCGACGATGGCCGCGGCGGCGAGGTGCGGCACCGGCCGGGAGGAGTGCAGCGGCCGGTGAGCTGCGGGGCGGCGAGCTCGCGCCGGCGTGGGTGCGCGTCGGGCGGCGGTGGCCAGCGACGTGGAAGAAGGCGGCGATGCGAGCGCGGGGCACGGCCCGGTTGGCGTGGGGAGAGGGCCCGCCTTGGGCCCGGGCGGGCCGGCGGCGCTGGGGCCGCGAAGTGGGGCGCGCGGGCCACGTGGCAAGCCCCTGTTGGTGGGGGCGATTTCTTCTGGCCGGACCGGACATGTTCGGCCGCGCGGAGGAGCTGGGACTAGGGTTTCGGGGGGACAGGAACCAGGATTTTAGGAGGGGGTTCTATTTATAGGCATAGAGGGAGCTAGGAGTGTCCAAATGAGGTGCGGTTTTCGGCCACGCGATCGTGATCAAACGCTCTAGATGATGAAGAGGGTTTTGGTGGGTTTTGGGCCAAATTGGAAGGGTGTTGGGCTGCAACACCCACGAGGCCTTTTCAGTCCCTCGGTTAACCGTTGGAGTATCAAACGAAGTCCAAATGGTACGGAACTTGACAGGCGGTCTACCGGTAGTAAACCAAAGCCGCTTGGCAAGTATCGGTCCAATCCGGAATTGTTTAATCCCCACACACGTAAAGAAGGTAGAAATGACCACCGGAGGAGATAGGAGCGCCGAAATGCAAAATGGACAACGGGGAAAATGCTCGGATGCATGAGACGAACACGTATGCAAATGCAATGCACATGATGACATGATATGAGATGCATGGCAACGACAACAACACATGGAGAAAAAAACCCGAACCCAAGGAAATAAAATAACTTAGCGCCAGAAACGGCAAGAGTTGGAGTACATAATAGGTAAATCACATCCGGGGTGTTACAACACTCCACCACTACGAAAGGATCTCATCCCAAGATATAGGACTGGAAGAACGCCGGGTACTCAGAACAGAGGTGATCCTCGCGTTCACAGGTGGATTCACGGTCGGAATGGTGTGACCGACTTTGAGGAATTTGATTGACTTATTGCGAGTCTTGCGTTCAGTCTCTTCAAGAATAACAACGGGGTGCTCACGATAAGAGAGATCATCTTGGAGATCAATGTCTTCGAAGTTGACGGTGCGGTCAGGAGTCTTGAAGCACTTGCGGAGCTGAGAGACATGGAACACGTCGTGCACATTTGCAAAATTTGAAGGAAGCTCGAGTTGATAGGCGAGATCGCCTCTCTTGCTGATGATCTTGAAAGGACCCACGTATCTAGGGACAAGCTTCCCTTTGATACTGAAGCGACGAGTACCTTTCATAGGAGAGACGCGGAGGTAAACATGATCTCCGATCTCGAAAGCCAAATCACGGTGCTTACTATCATAGTAGCTCTTCTGGCGCGATTGCGCTGCTTTGAGGTTATCTCGAATGACTTTGCACATTTCCTCTGCCTCTGTGATTAAGTCATTTCCCAGAAGTTGACGTTCACCGGTTTCAGACCAGATGAGAGGAGTACGACACTTCCTGCCATACAGAATTTCGAATGGGGCCTTGCTCGAACTTGCTTGAAAACTGTTGTTGTAGGAGAATTCAGCATATGGAAGACAATCTTCCCACTTCATGCCGAAGGAGATCACACAAGCCCTGAGCATATCTTCAAGAATCTGATTGACACGCTCGACTTGACCGCTAGTTTGAGGATGGAAAGCTGTGCTGAAGCGGATGTTGGTGCCCCTGGCCTTCTGAAAAGAATCCCAAAACTTGGAGGTAAAGATGCTGCCACGGTCTGAAGAGATCACCTGAGGAATACCGTGCAAAGAGACAATCCGAGAGGTATACAGCTCCGCCAATTGAGCTGCAGTGATAGACTCTTTGATAGGCAGAAAGTGAGCCACTTTAGTGAGTTTGTCGATGACAACGAATATAGCATCATTGCCACGCTTGGACTTTGGAAACCCAGTCACGAAGTCCATCTCAATGTGGTCAAACTTCCATTCTGGAATGGCAAGAGGATGGAGGAGACCAGCTTGCCTTTGGTGTTCTGCCTTCACTCTTCTGCAGACATCACACTCATTCACGAACTGAGCAATCTCGCGCTTCATTCGAGTCCACAAATAAGCCTGCTTGAGGTCCTGATACATCTTCGTACTCCCAGGGTGGATGGAGAGGAGTGAATTGTGAGCCTCATTCATGATAACTTTACGAAGGTCACCTTTGGGCACAACAATACGATCCTCGAAGAAGAGAGTATCCTTTTCATCAAGGCGATAGCACTTGTACTTGGGTTGACTCTTGGCAATCCCAATCTTCACCTTCTTCACCATAGCATCAAGAAGTTGAGCCTCGCGAATCTGGTCTTCCAAGGTAGGAGAGACTTGAAGGTTGGCGAGGAAACCTTGAGGAACAACTTGCAGATTGAGTTTGCGGAAAGCTTCACAAAGCTCGGGTTGATAAGGCTTGAGAATCAGACTGTTGCAGTAAGCCTTCCTGCTCAATGCGTCAGCAATCACATTGGCCTTGCCTGGAGTATACTCGATACTCGGATTATACTCTTGAATCATTTCGACCCAACGAGTCTGCCTGAGGTTGAGATTAGGCTGAGTGAAGATGTACTTGAGACTCTTGTGGTCAGTGAAGATGTCCACTTTTCTTCCCAATAAGAGATGTCTCCAAGTCAAAAGAGCATGCACAACTGCCGCCAACTCGAGGTCATGAGTGGGGTAGTTCTTCTCGTTGGGCTTCAACTGGCGAGAGGTATAAGCCACAACTTTCTTCTCTTGCATCAACACTGCACCAAGACCTTGAAGAGAGGCATCGCAGAAGACCTCGAACGGTTTGGATTCATCAGGAGGAGTCAGAACTGGAGCAGTGACCAATTTCTCTTTCAAAGTGTTGAAAGCGATGTCACATTCCGGAGACCAAACGTACTTGACGTGCTTCTGGAGAAGGTTTGAAAGAGGCTTCGCGATCTTTGAAAAGTTCTCAACGAACCTTCGACAGTAGCTTGCGAGACCGAGGAAGCTACGGAGTTGCTTCACGTTCTGAGGTGGTTCCCAATTCACAATTGCAGACACCTTCTCAGGATTCACCGCAATGCCCTTGGCAGAGATGATATGCCCAAGATAAAGAACCTCATCGAGCCAAAACTCGCACTTTGAGAACTTGGCGTAGAACTGATGTTCCCTGAGCTTATCGAGCACCAAACGCAAGTGCTTGGCATGATCTTCCTTGTTCTTCGAAAAGACCAGAATGTCGTCGAGATAGACCAAAACGAAGTCATTTGTGTAGGCGTTGAAGATGAAGTTCATCATGCGAGAGAAAGTCGGAGGAGCGTTGACGAGGCCAAAAGACATGACAGTGTATTCATATGAACCATAGCTTGTTCTGAAAGCCGTCTTGGGAATATCTTGCTCACGGATTCGAATCTGGTGATAACCCATACGTAGATCAAGCTTGGAGAATACTTGGGCACCTTTGAGTTGTTCGAACAGCTCATTGATGTTGGGAAGTGGGTACTTGTTCTTGATAGTCTTCTTGTTCAATGGACGGTAGTCAACACAAAGTCGGTCCGTTCCATCCTTCTTCTTCACAAAAAGAACTCCACAACCCCACGGAGAAGAACTAGGTCGGATGAGACCCATTCGCTCTTGAATATCGAGTTGCTTCTTCAGCTCCTTCAACTCTTCAGGTCCGAGCTTGTAAGGACGCTTGCAAACCAGTTCCGTGCCAGGCTCAAGATCGATGACGAATTCAACTGGCCGGTGCGGAGGCATTCCTGGAAGCTCTTCTGGAAAGACGCCTTGATATTCGCAAACAACTGGAATTTGAGAGATAGCATCCAGTTCACCCTTCTCATTGAGAGAAAATAGACGGATTGTATCATCACGGGCGGCAAAGACAATTACATCCTCAGACGAATGAGTCAATTGAATCTGCCTGGCTGCACAATCAAGCTGAGCCTTGTGCTTAGAAAGCCAATCCATTCCGAGAATAAGATCAATATCCGAGTTACCAAGGACCATTGGGGAAGAAAGGAACTTGTAGTCGCCCAAGGTGATAGTAACATCTGGAACCTCCAGACTTGCACTCAAGCGTTTGCCAGGAGAAACGATATCCATTTGTTTGCCCAAATGAGAAGAAACGAATTCATGCTTGGCGAAAAAATGGCTTTGACATGAAACAATGCGATGCACCAGTATCAAAAAGTACTTTTGCAGGAACATCGTTAACAGGAAGGTTACCCATGATGACATCTGATGAGTCCTCTGCCTGAGCTGCATTCAGTAAGTTGACCTTGGCGTGCTTGGGGTTATGCTTGACCACAGCTGTACTTGCCGATCTCACAGGAGGAGGAGGAGGGAGACGCCTCTGATTGAAGCATTTGTTGGCATAGTGACCCTTCTGTTGGCACTTGTTGCACGTGACCTCTGAAAGCGGACGGTGATACGGAGCACTCGATCTTGGAGCTTGAGACGAAGTCTTGTTCTAAAAGCCAGGGTTGGGTGGGTGGGAAGATCCACTGCCACCTTTGCTCTTCTGATACGGCTGACAGAACGGAGGAGGAGGAAGCCAATACTTCTGCTGCTTGGCCACTTGAGTAGAGGAAGAAGGAGTAGCATCTCTGACTCGCTTCTTGGAAGCATCACACTTCAGTTGAGCAGCCTCTTGCTTCAATGCCATGTTGTAGAACTCATCGTACCTCAAGGGCTCAAAGAGAACAAGAGCTAGCTGGATTTCTTCTCTGAGACCACCCCTGAACTGGTATATCATGCTCTTCTCGTCAGGGACGTCCTGCTTAGCAAAGCGGGCGAGCTTCTGAAACAACTTATTGTAGTCATAGACAGACATAGAGCCTTGCTTCAGGTTGCGGAATTCCTCACGCTTGCTTTCAACCACGCTCTGAGGAATATGATGAGCTTTGAAGTCTTGACGGAATTCATCCCAGGTAATCACACGGCCTCCTCTGGAATCTTTGTACTGCTGGAACCATTCTGCAGCTTGGTCTTTGAGTTGGAAGGAAGCGAACTTGACAAAGTCCTCAGGCCTGACGTTACTGCACTCGAAATGCTTGCATAAGTCCACGAGCCAATCGTCAGCATCAGTTGCCTCAACACAATTGCTGAAGGTCTTTGGCTGGTTAGCAAGGAACTGGTTGAGTGTAGCAAAGTGATTCTGATTGTTGCCTTGCCTTGGTTGCCTTGGTTCGCTTGGTTGCGCTCTTGAAGAATTTGCATGATCAACTGCGTGTTTGCATTGGTAGCAGCCATCACAGCTTGCCATGCCTCCGGAGGAGGAGGTGGTGGTGGCGGATCAGGATTCGGAGTCGTGCGCATTGGAGGAGCCATCCTGAAGAGGTTGACATCCATTAGCACATTGACAGATAAAATTGAAGCTGAATCAAGCGGGTTGAAATTGCAACATATAGTCTTCACATACGAACAAAATGAACGAATGCATTCCAATTGAAATGGTTACATATCCATAAATTGAGAAGCCACTTAGAATTTAGGTAGAGGAATAAATCAACAAGGTACGGAGCAAGAACGAATACTCGGTAAAGATCACCCAATATCAAACCAAATATCCATGGAAGAAGAACTAGAGCTACAAGAATTCCCACCTATGAAACTCCCGAACCTTTCCGGTTATGCAATCAGGTGTTGGGGATACAGGGGAAGCATAATATCTCACCCAAATCTAGCGAATCCTACATCAAGCTGTATCCATCCTTCAACACATAACCGAGAAAAACTTCGGAAATCATCTACCTCAACCTTCGAAAAGCATCCGTTATACAAGTTATGGCAATACTCCCGAACTCCCGCCCCAGTACTGGGTGGCGTCGAGGTTATCTCACCAACAACTGCATAAAAGAGATTTTCGATGTCGGCGAACTAAACTCAGGTATTCCAGAACTGCAACGATAAAATTGTGACGACAACACCTCGGAGCTCAACTCCCCGGGACACTGCCACAACCCCTAAATGACAGGAGGCACCAAGAACAATGTTCTCGTCACAAATCGATCGGAACGATTCCAAGATACCCGCGTGATCCTAAATTTTTTTAGTGAAATTTGAGAAGAGAAGAGTCAAAACTCTACGTCAGGATGCCTTACCAGAGCGATGAAGGGACTGGGGAGTAAAAAGAATTCCTAAACTCTCCGATATATAATTCCTAAATGACTCAAAACATTTTTCTAGACTCAACAACGGCTGCTAATTCGATCAAGCAGTGGGGGCTCCTAAGGTCGGGGAAGGCTCTGATACCAACTTGTAACGCCCTCGATGCGGCTATATCTCCTACGTGTCGAAGCACGACTTAGAGGCATAACCGCATTGAAAGCAATGTCGCAAGTAAGGTAATCTTCACAACATCCCATGTAAATAGATAATAAAGGGAAGGTACATAGTTGGCTTACACTCGCCACGTCACACAAAGTACATAAATAGAATTACATCAACCAATACAATCATGGTCCGACTACGGTACCAAAATAAAAGATCAACCCCAACATGCAACATGGTCCCGATCGCCCCAACTGGGCACCACTACTGATCATCAGGGAAAGACACATAGTAACGGCGTGAGTCCTCGTCGAACTCCCACTTGAGCTCAAGCGCATCATCTGGCACGGAGTCATCAGGCCCTGCATCTGGTTTGGAAGTAATCTGTGAGCCACGGGGACTCAGCAATCTCGCTCAAGACTATTTAAGCTTAATAGGAAAGGCAAGGTAATATGTGGAGCTGCAGCAAGCGACTAGCATATATGGTGGCTAACCTGTTCGCAAAAGAGAGCGAGAAGAGAAGGCAAAGAACGAACGAAGAACTATAGAACATCCTGCGGCAAACATTACTCCAACACCGTGTTCACTTCCCAGACTCCGCTGAGAAGAGACCATCACGGTAACACACGCAGTTGATTCATTTTACTTAAGTTAAGGTTCAAGTTATCTACAACCGGACATTAACAAATTCCCATCTGCCCATAACTGCGGGCACGGCTTTCGAAAGTTCAAATCCCTGCAGGGGAGTCCCAACTTAGCCCATGACAAGCTCTCATGGTCAACGAAGGATAAACCTTATCCCGAGACATTCCGATCAGACTCGGCATCCCGGTTCTACAAGACAACTTCGACAAAGACAAAACAAGTCCAGCAACACCGCCTGAATGTGCCGAAAAATCCCGATAGGAGCTGCACATATCTTGTTCTCAGGGCACACTCAGATAGTTCAAGCTACGATTAAAACCAACCCTCGAGTTTCCCCGAGGTGGCCCCGCAGGCTGCCCGGTTCGGACCAACACTCAGAGGAGCACTGGCCCGGGGGGGGTGAGTTAAATAAGTATGACCCTCGGGCTCCGAAATCCCAAGGGAAAAATAGGCTAGGTGGCAAATGGTAAAACCAAGGTTGGGCATTGCTGGAGGAGTTTTATTCAAGGCGAACTGTCAAGGGGTTCCCATTATCACCCAACCGCGTAAGGAACGCAAAATCCGGGAACATAACACCGATATGACGGAAACTAGGGCGGCAAGAGTGGAACAAAACACTAGGCAAAAGTCCGAGCCTTCCACCCTTTACCAAGTATATAGATGCATTAAGATAACAAGATAATATAATGATATCCCAACAAGAAAATAATGTTCCAACAAGGAACGATCTCCAATCTTCACCTGCAACTAGCAACGCTATAAGAGGGGCTGAGCAAAGCGGTAACATAGCCAATCAACGGTTTGCTAGGACATGGTGGGTTAGAGGTTTGACATGGCAATTTGGGAGGCATGATAAGCAAGTGGTAGGCATCGTAGCATAGGCATAGCAAAAGAGCGAGCATCTAGCAAAGCAAAGATAGAAGTGATTTCGAGGGTATGATCATCTTGCCTGCAAAGTTGTCAGAGTTGACTGGATCCTCGAAAGCAAACTCAACGGGCTCCTCGTTAGCGAACTCGTCTCCCGGCTCTACCCAAACAAGACAAACAAGCAAAAGGAACACAATCAACCACGTGCAAAGCTCAAACAACATGATGCAAACATGGTATGCTATGCGGGATGCGATATGTGATGCATATGCAAGATTTGACAAGGAATGAATGAACCTGGCCTCAACTTGGAAATCCAAGTGTGCCACTGGAAAGGTGAGGTGATTTCGGTTGAAATCGATATAAAGATCACCGGAATCGGATGCACGGTTTGGAAATGGCAAGCAAATCAAATATGGCACCGGTCTGCGATAAACAGCAAGTAGCCATCTAAATGCATCAAGATAATTATGCTACTGCACTCAAACATAGCAACAAAATACATGGCAGGGCTCCACTCACAATGCTTAACAAAAGATGAACACTGAGCTATGGCCAATTCATCCATTAACAGGTTCAAACAAGCATGGAAAAAGTGCAATTGGTAAACAGGTTTCAGACTTAGTGAAATTAACACAAGCCTGGAATTTCAGATCAGGTAGCACACTTTGGAGCATGAAAACTAGATGTTACAGGAACTTAACATGGCAAAGTAAAGCATGGCATGGAGCTACTCAAAGAGCTTAACAAAAGTCCCTTAGTGACCTTGAGCCAAAAGGGATCAGAAAATACAATTGCAAGCATGTGAACATGGCAAAAACATAATCAGATCTCAGACTTGAGAAAAACTGGAACATGCAAATCTGTTAACGAGTAGGCATGTTTACGAGCTCGATGCACTCACTACAGAGCAAGGCCTGACAAGATAAGCATACACACATCAAGAATACATATTATATAAGCTAGACATGGCAAGAACAACAACATAGCATGCATGGATCAACAACAACATCCTCGGCAAAATCGCTAACAAGTAGACAATCTGCCCAGATTCATGAAATAGCAAAAGTAGAGCTCGATTGACTCACGCTAGGTTGCTCCATAATTGCAAACAAAGACATGGATGGATATAGCACTACAAGGTTAACACATCATCCTTACTGATCATTCTCAAAAGAGGCACGGATCACTAGGAAACAACATGAACATATGGCATATTGATAAAAACAAATCAGGACTTAGTGGAATATCTAAGTCCCTGATATCAGTATTAATGAATGCATCACTTTGCAAGCTTGTGCTAGTCACCACACACATCACAAAAATACATGGATACCACCCCTGGAAAGATGGCAAAGCATATAACAAAACACATGTAGAGCTCAGGAGCATATCATGCACACAATAATCATGGAAAAAATGACAAATAGCTATTTGGTGCAGCAGATCTGACAATTAACTCAAATAGCTCTCTTCCAATAGCATTTCGGGCATCAAGATGAGCTCAAATGAAAATGATTCAATGAGATGAAATGATGTACTCTCCGGGGCGAACATTTTGATATGCTACACCCCCAAAACGGAACTACAGATGCAAAGTTACGATGCGATGAAGATGCCTAAACAATTAGGGTTTCGGGGAGAAGTCAGCCGTCCAAAATCCTCAGATCCAGATCTGGCGCGGATTTCGAGGATCGCCGGGGTACTGTAGCTCGCCGGAGTTCGTAGATCACCGGATAGGAGGAGGCCGGCCGGGGCGGGTCGACGGCGTGGAGGAGGCGGCGAGGCCGAGGTGGTGGCGGACGGCGCCGGCGATGGCCGCGGCGGTGAGGTGCGGCACCGGCCGGGAGGAGTGCGGCGGCCGGCAAGCTAAGGGGGCGGCAAGCTCGTGCCGGCGCGGGGGCGCGTCGGGCGGCGGCGGCCGGCGACGTGGAAGAAGGCGGTGATGCGAGCGCGGGGCACGGCCCGGTTGGCGCGGGGAGAGGGCTCGCCTCGGGCCTGGGGGGGCCGGCGGCGCTGGGGCGGCGAAGTGGGGCACGCGGGCCACGTGGCAAGCCCCGGTTGGCGGGGGTGATTTTGTCCGGCCGGACCGGACGTGTCCGGCCGCGCGGAGGAGCTGGGACTAGGGTTTCGGGGGGAGAGGAACCGGGATTTTAGGAGGGGGTTCTATTTATAGGCATAGAGGGAGCTAGGAGTGTCCAAATGAGGTGCGGTTTTCGGCCACGCAATCGTGATCGAACGCTCTAGATGATGAAGAAGGTTTTGGTTGGTTTTGGGCCAAATTGGAAGGGTGTTGGGATGCAACACATACAAGGTCTTTTCGGTCCCTCGGTTAACCGTTGGAGTATCAAACGAAGTCCAAATGGTACGAAACTTGACAGGTGGTCTACCGGTAGTAAACCAAGGCCGCTTGGCAAGTCTCGGTCCAATCCGGAAATGTTTAATCCCCACACACATAAAGAAGGTAGAAATGACCACCGGAGGAGATAGGAGCGCCGAAATGCAAAATGGACAACGGGGAAAATGCTCGGATGCATGAGACGAACACATATGCAAATGCAATGCACATGATGACATGATATGAGATGCATGGCAACGACAACAACACACGGAGACAAAAACCCGAACCCAAGGAAATAAAATAACTTAGCACCGGAAACGGCAAGAGTTGGACTACATAATAGGTAAATCACCTCCGGGCTGTTACAACACTCCACCACTATGAAAGGATCTCGTCCCGAGATCTAGGACTGGAAGAACGCCGGGTACTCAGAACAGAGGTGATCCTCGTGTTCCCAGGTGGCTTCACGGTCGGAATGGTGTGACCACTTGACTTTGAGGAATTTGATTGACTTATTGTGAGTCTTGCGTTCAGTCTCTTCAAGAATAGCAACGAGGTGCTCACGATAAGAGAGATCTTCTTGGAGATCAATGTCTTCAAAGTTGACGGTGCGGTCAGGAGTCTTGAAGCACTTGCGGAGCTGAGAGACATGGAACACATCGTGCACATTTGCAAAGTTTGAAGGAAGCTCGAGTTGATAGGCGAGATCGCCTCTCTTGCTGATGATCTTGAAAGGACCCACGTATCTAGGGGCAAGCTTCCCTTTGATACCGAAGTGACGAGTACCTTTCATTGGAGAGACGCGGAGGTAAACATGATCTCCGATCTCGAAAGCCAAATCACGGTGCTTACTATCATAGTAGCTCTTCTGGCGTGATTGCGCTGCTTTGAGGTTATCTCGAATGACTTTACACATTTCCTCTGCCTCTGTGATTAAGTCATTTCCCAGAAGTTGACGTTCACCGGTTTCAGACCAGATGAGAGGAGTACGACACTTCCTGCCATACAGAATTTCGAATGGGGCCTTGCCCGAACTTGCTTGAAAACTGTTGTTGTCGGAGAATTTAGCATATGGAAGACAATCTTCCCACTTCATGCCGAAGGAGATCACACAAGCCCTGAGCATATCTTCAAGAATCTGATTGATGCGCTCGACTTGACCGCTAGTTTGAGGATGGAAAGCTGTGCTGAAGCGGATGTTGGTGCCCCTGGCCTTCTGAAAAGAATCCCAAAACTTGGAGGTAAAGATGCTGCCATGGTCTGAAGAGATCACCTGAGGAATACCATGCAGAGAGACAATCCGAGAGGTATACAGCTCCGCCAATTGAGCTGCAGTGATAGACTCTTTGGTAGGCAGAAAGTGAGCCACTTTAGTGAGTTTGTCGATGACAACGAATATAGCATCATTGCCACGCTTGGACTTTGGAAACCCAGTCACGAAGTCCATCTCAATGTGGTCAAACTTCCATTCTGGAATAGCAAGAGGTTGGTGGAGACCAGCTGGCCTTTCGTGTTCTGCCTTCACTCTTCTGCAGACATCACACTCATTCACGAACTGAGCAATCTCGCGCTTCATCCGAGTCCACCAATAAGCCTGCTTGAGGTCCTGATACATCTTCGTACTCCCAGGGTGGATGGAGAGGAGAGAATTGTGAGCCTCATTCATGATTACTTTATGAAGATCACCTTTGGGCACAACAATACGATCCTCGAAGAAGAGAGTATCCTTGTCATCAAGGCGGTAGCACTTGTACTTGGGTTGACTCTTGGCAATCCCAATTTTCACATTCTTCACCATAGCATCAAGAAGTGGAGCCTCGCGAATCTAGTCTTCCATGTAGGAGATACTTGAAGGTTGGCGAGGAAACCTTGAGGAACAACTTGCAGATTGAGTTTGCGGAAAGCTTCACAAAGCTCGGGTTGATAAGGCTTGAGAATCAGACTGTTGCAGTAAGCCTTCCTGCTCAATGCGTCAGCAATCACATTGGCCTTGCCTGGAGTATACTCGATACTCGGATTATACTCTTGAATCATTTCGACCCAACGAGTCTGCCTGAGGTTGAGATTAGGCTGAGTGAAGATGTACTTGAGACTCTTGTGGTCAGTGAAGATGTCCACTTTTCTTCCCAATAAGAGATGTCTCCAAGTCAAAAGAGCATGCACAACTGCCGCCAACTCGAGGTCATGAGTGGGGTAGTTCTTCTCGTTGGGCTTCAACTGGCGAGAGGTATAAGCCACAACTTTCTTCTCTTGCATCAACACTGCACCAAGACCTTGAAGAGAGGCATCGCAGAAGACCTCGAACGGTTTGGATTCATCAGGAGGAGTCAGAACTGGAGCAGTGACCAATTTCTCTTTCAAAGTGTTGAAAGCGATGTCACATTCCAGAGACCAAACGTACTTGGTGTGCTTCTGGAGAAGGTTTGAAAGAGGCTTCGTGATCTTTGAAAAGTTCTCAACGAACCTTCGACAGTAGCTTGCAAGACCGAGGAAGCTACGGAGTTGCTTCACGTTCTGAGGTGGTTCCCAATTCACAATTGCAGACACCTTCTCAGGATTCACCGCAATGCCCTTGGCAGAGATGATATGCCCAAGATATAGAACCTCATCGAGCCAAAACTCGCACTTTGAGAACTTGGCGTAGAACTGATGTTCCCTGAGCTTATCGAGCACCAAACGCAAGTGCTTGGCATGATCTTCCTTGTTCTTCGAAAAGACCAGAATGTCGTCGAGATAGACCAAAACAAAGTCATTTGTGTAGGCATTGAAGATGAAGTTCATCATGCGAGAGAAAGTCGGAGGAGCGTTGACGAGGCCAAAAGACATGACAGTGTATTCATATGAACCATAGCTTGTCCTGAAAGCCGTCTTGGGAATATCTTGCTCACGGATTCGAATCTGGTGATAACCCATACGTAGATCAAGCTTGGAGAATACTTGGGCACCTTTGAGTTGTTCGAACAGCTCATTGATGTTGGGCAGTGGGTACTTGTTCTTGATAGTCTTCTTGTTCAATGGACGGTAGTCAACACAAAGTCGGTCCGTTCCATCCTTCTTCTTCACAAAAAGTACTCCACAACCCTACGGAGAAGAACTAGGTTGGATGAGACCCATTCGCTCTTGAATATCGAGTTGCTTCTTCAGCTCCTTCAACTCTTCAGGTCCGAGCTTGTAAGGACGCTTGCAAACCAGTTCCGTGCCAGGCTCAAGATCGATGACGAATTCAACTGGCCGGTGCGGAGGCATTCCTGGAAGCTCTTCTGGAAAGACGTCTTGATATTCGCAAACAACTGGAATTTGAGAGATAGCATCCAGTTCACCCTTCTCATTGAGAGAAAATAGACGGATTGTATCATCACGGGCGGCAAAGACAATTACATCCTCAGACGAATGAGTCAATTGAATCTGCCTGGCTGCACAATCAAGCTGAGCCTTGTGCTTAGAAAGCCAATCCATTCCGAGAATAAGATCAATATCCGAGTTACCAAGGACCATTGGGGAAGAAAGGAACTTGTAGTCGCCCAAGGTGATAGTAACATCTGGAACCTCCAGACTTGCACTCAAGCGTTTGCCAGGAGAAACGATATCCATTTGTTTGCCCAAATGAGAAGAAACGAATTCATGCTTGGCGAAAAATGGCTTTGACATGAAACAATGCGATGCACCAGTATCAAAAAGTACTTTTGCAGGAACATCGTTAACAGGAAGGTTACCCATGATGACATCTGATGAGTCCTCTGCCTGAGCTGCATTCAGTAAGTTGACCTTGGTGTGCTTGGGGTTATGCTTGACCACAGCTGTACTTGCCGATCTCACAGGAGGAGGAGGAGGGAGACGCCTCTGATTGAAGCATTTGTTCGCATAGTGACCCTTCTGTTGGCACTTGTTGCACGTGACCTCTGAAAGCGGACGGTGATACGGAGCACTCGATCTTGAAGCTTGAGACGGAGTCTTGTTCTGAAAGCCAGGGTTGGGTGGGTGGGAAGATCCACTTCCACCTTTGCTCTTCTGATACGGCTGCCGTAACGGAGGAGGAAGCCAATACTTCTGCTGCTTGGCCACTTGAGTAGAGGAAGAAAGAGTAGCATCTCTGACTCGCTTCTTGGAAGCATCACACTTCAGTTGAGCAGCCTCTTGCTTCAATGCCATGTTGTAGAACTCATCATACCTCAAGGGCTCAAAGAGAATAAGGGCTAGCTGGATTTCTTCTCTGAGGCCACCCCTGAACTGGTATATCATGCTGTTCTCATCAGGGACGTCCTGCTTAGCAAAGCGGGCGAGCTTCTGAAACAACTTGTTGTAGTCATAGATAGACATAGAGCCTTGCTTTAGGTTGCGAAATTCCTCATGCTTGCTTTCAACCATGCTCTGAGGAATATGATGAGCTTTGAAGTCTTGATGGAATTCATCCCAGGTAATCACATGGCCTCCTCTGGAATCTTTCTACTACTGGAACCATTCTGCAGCTTGGTTTGAGTTGGAAGGAAGCGAACTTGACAAAGTCCTCGGGCCTGACGTTACTGCACTCGAAATGCTTGCATAGGTCCATGAGCCAATCGTCAGAATCCGTTGCCTCAACACAATTGCTGAAGGTCTTTGGTTGGTTAGCAAGGAACTAGTTGAGTGTAGCAAAATGATTCTGATTGTTGCCCTGGTTTCCTTGAAGAGGTTGACATCCATTAGCACATTGATAGATAAAATTGAAGCTGAATCCAACGGGTTGAAATTGCAACATATAGTCTTCACATCTGAACAAAATGAACGAATGCATTCCACTTGAAATGGTCACATATCCATAAATTGAGAAGCCACTTAGAATTTAGGTAGAGGAATAAATGAACAAGGTACGAAACAAGAACGAATAATCGATAAAGATCACCCAATCTCAAACCAAATATCCGTGGAAGAAGAACTATAGCTACAAGAATTCCCACCTATGAAACTCCCGAACCTTTCCGGTTATGCAATCAGGTGTTGGGGATACAGGGGAAGCATAATATCTCACCTAAATCTAGCAAATCCTACATCCAGCTGTATCCATCCTTCAACACATAACCAAGAAAAACTTTGGAAACCATCTACCTCAACCTTCGAAAAGCATCCGTTATACAAGTTATGGTAATACTCCCGAACTCCAGCCCCAGTACTGGGTGGCGTCGAGGTTATCTCACCAACAACTGAATAACAGAGATTTTCGATGTCGGCGAACTAAACTCAGGTATTCCAGAACTGCAATGATAAATTTGTGACGACAACACCTCAGAGCTCAACTCCCCGGGACACTGCCACAACCCCTAAATGACAGGAGGCACCAAGAACAATGTTCTTGTCACAAATCGATCGGAATGATTCCAAGATACCCGCGTGATCCTAATTTTTTTAGTGAAACTTGAGAAGAGCAGAGTCAAAACTCTACGTCAGGATGCCTTACCAGAGCGATGAAGGGACTGGGGAGTAAAAAGAATTCCTAAACTCTCCGATATATAATTCCTAAATGACTCAAAACATTTTTTATGCACTCAACAATGGCTGCTAATTTGACCAATCAGTGGGGGCTCCTAAGGTCGGGGAAGGCTCTGATTACCAACTTGTAACGCCCTCGATGCGGCTATATCTCCTACGTGTCAAAGCATGACTTAGAGGCATAACCACATTGAAAGCAATGTCGCAAGTAAGGCAATCTTCACAAAATCCCATGTAAATAGATAATAAAAGGGAAGGTACATAGTTGCCTTCCACTTGCCACATCACACAAAGTACATAAATAGCATTACATCAACCAATACAATCATGGTCCGACTACGGTACCAAAATAAAAGATCAACCCCAACATGCGACATGGTCCCGATTGCCCCAACTGGGCACCACTACTGATCATTAGGGAAAGACACATAGTAACGGCGTGAGTCCTTGTCAAACTCCCACTTGAGCTCAAGCGCATCATTTGGAACGGAGTCATCAGGCCCTGCATCTGGTTTGGAAGTAATCTGTGAGCCACGGGGACTCAGCAATCTTGCACCCTCGCGATCAAGACTATTTAAGCTTAATAGGAAAGGCAAGGTAATATGTGGAGCTCCAACAAGCGACTAGCATATATGGTGGCTAACCTGTTCGCAAAAGAGAGCGAGAAGAGAAGGAAAAGCACGAACGAAGAACTATAGAACATCCCGCGGCAAACATTACTCCAACACCGTGTTCACTTCCCGGACTCCGCCGAGAAGAGACCATCACGGTAACACACGCAATTGATTCATTTTACTTAAGTTAAGGTTGAAGTTATCTACAACCGGACATTAACAAATTCCCATCTGCCCATAACCGCGGGCACGGCTTTCGAAAGTTCAAATCCCTGCAGGGGAGTCCCAACTTAGCCCATGACAAGCTCTCATGGTCAACGAAGGATAAACCTTCTCCTGAGACATTCCGATCAGTCTCGGCATCCCAGTTCTACAAGACAACTTCGACAAAGACAAAACAAGTCCAGCAACACCGCCCGAATGTGCCGACAAATCCCGATAGGAGTTGCACATATCTCATTCTCAGGGCACACTCAGAAAGGTCAACCTACGAGTAAAACCAACCCTCGAGTTTCCCCGAGGTGGCCCCGCAGGCTGCCCGGTTCGGACCAACACTCAACGTAGCACTGGCCCGGGGGGGTTTAAATAAAGATGACCCTCGGGCTACGGAAACCCAAGGGAAAAAGAGGCTAGGTGGCAAATTGTGAAACCAAGGTTGGGCAATGCTGGAGGAGTTTTATTCAAGGCGAACTGTCAAGGTGTTCCCATTATCACCCAACCGCGTAAGGAACGCAAAATCCGGGAACATAACACCAATATGACGGAAACTAGGGCGGCAAGAGTGAAACAAAACACTAGGCAAAAAGCCGAGCCTTCCACCCTTACCAAGTATATAGATGCATTAAGATAACAAGATAATATGGTGATATCCCAACAATAAACAATATTCCAACAAGGAACGATCTCCAATCTTCACCTGCAACTAGCAATGCTATAAGAGGGGCTGAGTAAAGCGGTAACATAGCCAATCAACGGTTTGCTAGGACATGGTGGGTTAGAGGTTTGACATGGCAATTTGGGAGGCATGATAAGCAAGTGGTAGGCATCATAGCATAGGCATAGCAAATGAGCGAGCATCTAGCAAGCAAAGATAGAAGTGATTTCGAGGGTATGATCATCTTGCCTGCAAAGTTGTCAGAGTTGACTTGATCCTCGTAAGAAAACTCAACGGGCTCCTCGTTAGAGAACTCGTCTCCCGGCTCTACCCAAACAAGACAAACAAGCTAAAGGAACACAATTAACCACGTGCAATGCTCGAACAACATGATGCAAACATGGTATGCTATGCGGGATGCGATATGTGATGCATATGCGAGATTTGACAAGAAATGATTGAACCTGGCCTCAACTTGGAAATCCAAGAGTGGCACTGGAAAGGTGAGGTGATTTCGGTTGAAATCAATATAAAGATCACCGGAATCGGATGCACGGTTTGGAAATGGCAAGCAAATCAAATATGGCACCGGTCTGCGATAAACAGCAAGTAGCCATCTAAATAAATCAATATAATTATGCTACAGCACTCAAACATGGCAAAAAAATAAATGGAAGGGATCCACTCATAAAGCTTAACAAAAGAGGAACACTGATCTATGGCCAATTCATCCATTAACAGGTTCAAACTAGCATGGCAAAAGTGCAATTGGTAAACATGTTTCAGACTTTGTGAAATTAACACAAGCCTGGAATTTCAGATCAGGTAGCACACTTTGAAGCATGAAAACTAGATGTTAGAGGAACTTAACATGGCAAAGTAAAGCATGGCATAGAGCTACTCAAAGAGCTTAACAAAAGTCCCTTAGTGACCTTGAGCCAAAAGGGATCAGAACATACAATTGCAAGCATGTGAACATGGCAAAAACATAATCAGATCTCAGACTTAGAGAAAAGCTGGAACATGCAAATCTGTTAACGAGTAGGCATGTATACAAGCTCGATGCACTCACTACAGAGCAAGGCATGACAAGATAAGCATACACCCATCAAGAATACACATTATATAAGCTATACATGGCAAGAACAACAACATATCATGCACGGATCAACAACAACATGGTCGGCAAAATCGCTAACAAGTAGATAATCTGCCCAGATTCACGAAATAGCAAAAGTAGAGCTCGATTGACTCACGCTAGGTTGCTCCATAATTGCAAACAAAGACATGGATGGATAGAGCACTACAAGATTAACAAATCATCCTTACTAATCATCCTCAAAAGAGGTACGGATCTCTAGGAAACAACATGAACATATGTCATATTGATAAAAACAGATCAGGACATAGTGGAATATCTAAGTCCCCGATATCAGCATTAACGAATGCACCACTTTGCAAGCTTGTGCTAGTCACCACACACATCACACAAATACATGGATAGCACCCCTGGAAAGATGGCAAAGCATATAACAAAACACATGTAAAGCTCAGGAGCATATCATGCACACAATAATCATGTCAAAAATGACAAATAGCTATTTGGTGTAGCAGATCTGACAATTAATTCAAATTGCTCTCTTCCAACAGCATTTCGGGCATCAAGATGAGCTCAAATGAAAATGATGCAATGAGATGAAATGATGTACTCTCTGAGGCGAACATTTTGATATGCTACACGCCCAAAACGGAACTACGGATGCAAAGTTACGATGCGATGAAGATGCCTAAACAATTAGGGTTTCGGGGAGAAGTCAACCGTCCAAAACCCTCAGATCCAGATCTGGCACGGATTTCGAGGATCGCCGGGGTACTGTAGCTCGCCGGAGTTCGTAGATCGCCGGAGAGGAGGAGGCCGGCCGGGGCGGGTCGGCGGCGTGGAAGAGGCGGCGAGGCCGAGGTGGTGGCGGACGGCGCCGGCAATGGCCGCGGCGGCGAGGTGCGGCACCGGCCGGGAGGAGTACGGCGGCCGGCGAGCTGCGGGGAGGTGAGCTCGCGCCGGCGCGGGGGGAAGAAGGCCGCGATGCGAGCGCGGGGGGCGGCCCGGTTGGCGCGGGGAGAGGGCCCGCCTTGGGCCCAGGCGGGCCGGCGGCGCTGGGGTGGCGAAGTGGGGCGCGCGGGCCACGTGGCAAGCCCCGGTTGGCGGGGGCGTTTTCGTTCGGCCGGACCGGACGTGTCCGGCTGCGCGGAGGAGCTGGGACTAGGGTTTCGGGGGGAGATGAACCGGGATTTTAGGAGGGGGTTCTATTTATAGGCATAGAGGGAGCTAGGAGTGTCCAAATGAGGTGCGGTTTCGGCCATGCGATCGTGATCGAACGCTCTAGATGATGAAGAGGGTTTTGGTGGGTTTGGGGCCAAATTGGAAGGGTGTTCGGCTGCAACACACACGAGGCCTTTTCGGTCCCTCGGTTAACCGTTGGAGTATCAAACGAAGTCCAAATGGTACGAAACTTGACAGGCGGTCTACCGGTAGTAAACCAAGGCCGCTTGGCAAGTCTCGGTCCAATCTGGAAATGTTTAATCCCCACACACGTAAAGAAGGTAGAAATGACCACCGGAGGAGATAGGAGCAGTGGAATGCAAAACGGACAACGGGGAAAATGCTCGGATGCATGAGACGAACACGTATGCAAATGCAATGCACATGATGACATGATATGAGATGCATGGCAACGACAACAACACACGGAGACAAAAACCCGAACCCAATGAAATAAAATAACTTAGCGCCAGAAACGGCAAGAGTTGGAGTACATAATAGGTAAATCACATCCGGGGTGTTACATGTTCGAACCTCAAGGGTTTGCCGGAACCCGTTATCCGACATTTGGCGCGCCAGGTAGGGGAGTGACGGAGTCTCTTCCCCAGCAATTGACCTGCCGATGCTCTGTGACCTCGGTGTCCGGCGACCCAAGGGCCGACTCCGACCGCTGGGCAGCCTCGCCAGCCCGGGCGGTGCCACCTGCCCATGATGACCTCAACCCCGCACTCCAGGTGGCACGAGCGCAACCTAACGCTGCGGGGCGCGGGCGGCACCCCCAGGCGTTGTCCACCCTCACTCTACAACAAGCGCGAGCCGCTGCAAGGGCCGCAAGACACGCCGCAGCAACGGCGCCACACACCCGACGGGAGGAGACGAACATGCGGGTCACGCTCACGGTGGCGCGGGAGTTGCTGCCGTGCCGGCTGATGGAGAGCGGACACGACACACTGCTAGAACTTGTCGCTAAGCTGCTAGATGTGGCGGCATCAGGAGCGCCGCCTTTCTACTATCTGCTCCCTTCCCGGGCTGCTACTGGACCTCACGACGTGCCTCGCTGCAATCACGCGCCCTCGGGTGCGCCTGGGGGCTTCATCGGCACCAGGACGGCCGGCGGCGCTGGGGGCCCTGTTACCCCCGTGCCGCCTCTGGTGAGATGGGCATGAGCATTGCCCCCCATGGCCCAGCGAGGCATCATGTTATCATCCTCAGGACGCCGCGCTGGGTCAGGCGACGTGGAGTGTGGGGCACTACAGCGAGGTGTTTGGGGTGACAGCCCCAAAAGCCTATGTGCCCCGCATGATGGACCAGGAGTACACGTCGAAGGATGACCCTGGCTCGTTTCTCGGGCCAGGTTGGGAGGAGGAGGCATTAGGAGCTGAAGCCTTCCAGGAGCCGCCAGAGAGCCCCGCCAACCGCATCGTCGACAACAGATATATGGTACCACTAATCCCTCAAGAGCAAGCTTAGGCTAACCATGAGTCACAGATGAACCAGGCTACGGCGCCGAATGATGGTTCCGGCACGGCGATGCCCACATGTCGTGGAATTGTCACGGAAGATGTCCTTAGTGTCAGGACTTAGTTGCGAGGCCAATGCATCTATGTGGTAGCTTGAGAGGGGTTGAGTGGAATGAGAGACACGAGGTTTTACCCAGGTTTGGCCCCTCACGGTGGAGGTAAAAGCCTACGTCCTGCTTCATTGATATTGATGATGATGATCATGATTACAAGGGAGCTCTATCTCGAGAGCTATTGAGTTGTCTGTCTAAACCTAACTTGTAAAAACCTCTCCTCTTGGGGTGCCCTGCCCCTCCTTATATAAGTTAGAGGGGCGGGTTACATGTGGAGTCCTATTAGGATTAGGACTAGTCTAACTTCTAATACAAACCAGATACAAGTCTGGGTCTTAACTCCTTGTAAGGTAAATATTCCTCAGGCCTTTCCTCTTAAACCAGCCCACCATTAACATAAACTGACCTTCTGGGCCTTGGGCCTTGTCATCAGTCTGTCCCTCCTGCCAGGTTACAAGTGAGTCAAAATGTTCAGGCAGGTTGCTTGTAAACTGTCTGGTCAGGGCAGGTCGCCAGTGAATAGCCAAGTGTAAACCGGGTCTCAAGTAAACTGCCAAGTCCAGCCGAGTCATACTGCGAGGTATATCCCCAACATTAGCCCCCAGTTTAGCTTGGATTTATATATGGTAAACTTATGCTGCAAAATAAACACAAGAACAAATTTGACAGGTTGTGCCCCGGGTTAAGAAATTCTTGTAAATGGACACCTGAACATCCTTAAGTCCTTGTCATTTCCTTCTTCTAGAAAATCCGGGTTAATAGACCAGATTCATAATCAACTTGCTTTCATAAGAAATATTGTAAATCAAGAATCCATTTGAGTCGGCCTTCAATGCTCTGACTTAACAAAAATATTGGTCTTTGAAATATTCAACTGATATCCAGCCTGCTTGAAGAAGTAGAAGTTGCCGGTTTATGATTACCACTAGTGTCGGGTTATAAAAACTGATAATTCCAGGTCATGACTGTTATAGACACCAGATCATGATTGTTACCAACACTGGGTCACACAATTAATCTTCCTGCTTTGCTCAAAACTAAGAATTTGCAGATGTTCCTCCTTTATATGCATAATACATGTAGCCCCCAAGTCTTAAGAGGAGAACAACTGCAACGTTTGAAGATGTTCCTCCTTTATAAATGTTGCAACCTTTGAAGAAATCCAGATTGTTCATCTCAGTCACTAGTCAAAACTGAATATTCCACATATGTAGCCCCCAAGTGCTGGGTTGTCATACTTGCAGCAACCTGTGACTTATAATTTCCTTATTCTCATAAAAATTTCAACCAGTGTAGCCCCCAAAGGGCCGGGTCATTATGCAATAATGAGCAGGGACTTTGTAGATATGATCATGTAGACTTTAACAACAACGTGTAGCCCCCAAGGGCCGGCCCAGTAAGATAATACTGAGCTGGGACTTTATATATACTTTATTGAAAATAACATCATATGATGTAACTCCCATCATGGGGCTTGAACCCACGTCCACAAGGTTAAGAGCTTTGTGCTTTACCAACTTAGCAGTGGACCCTTCAATATAATGGATTAAGACTTGTGTACCTTGAATTGTTGATAGGAGCAATTGGTAGCACCCAAGGGCCGGCTCATTACAATGTGATGAATCGGGTCTTCAATAAGTTGAGCAAAAAATGACTTTGCATTATCCCCCAAGTGTCATGGTGCATGCTTGCAGCGACATGAGACTTGTGTATTTGATGTAATCCCAACTTGAATAATGTAGCCCCCAAGTGCCGGGTCGTAAACCTGCAACGACTCGGGACTATTCCTTTCATTGTAGAATAAATTATACCCATTGTGCTAAAGCGATTTTGAAAACCTCAATCATAGTATTGGTTATTAATAACCATAATAAAAATCCAGCCGTGTTGGCTATTAAAGATTTGAATAATATAACCTGGTTTGAAAACCGATTCCTGCCATATAAACCGGTATATCCATGCCCATATGATACATGCATGCTATGATGATGTAATGATGATGCAATGTATGACGCAATATATAATGATGTATGTGTATGATCAAGAGGGTTTAAGCTATGGTTCCGATATGACCAGAGCCCCCAAGTAGTTATAATTGTGGCATTGCACCGATCAAGAGGTGTAGCTATGGTTTGAATACGACCAAGCCCCCAAGTGATTTCCCTGGTGGCCTTATGCCTATCAAGAGGTATAGCTATGGTTCGAATATGACCAAGCCCCCAAGTGATTTCCCTGGTGCCCTTATGCCTATCAAGAGGTGTAACTATGGTTTGAACCCATAGCCCCCAAGTGATTTCCATGGCGGCCTTATGCCTATCAAGAGGTGTAGCTATGGCTCGGATACGACCAAGCCCCCAAGTGATTTCCCTGGTGGCCCTTATGCCTATCAAGAGGTGTGACTATGGTTCAAACATAGCCCCAAGTGATATTGTGAGCTGTGCTCAAGGGATACCCATGTTTGAGCTGTGTTGTGCAGCAGAATCTCTTTGGCCCCTTATGATAATATTGGCTTGATAGCCGGATTACTGAAGTAACTAGAGTTGTGCTCTTATGATAATATTGGCTTGATAGCCGTATTAATAGGGTAGTCACAGCTGTGATCAACAAGAGTCCCCAAATGATCAATAATATGATAAACCAATAAGGTAGGATGCCCATGTTTGAACCGCGCATCATGGCAGCAAGTTCTCTTTGGCAATCTTTAATTTTTTTTGCAAGAGATAACTTCTTCTTGAACCGGATTGTAAATCGGATATTTGAGAGCTTCAGTAAGACTGATGTCCCTTGAGCCAAATTTTAAACCGGAAGCGTTGAGAGCTTCAACGCTTTATGGGAGAGAGATGTCTCTTGAACCGGAATTCTTTCTGATGACCCGGAACTTCTTCATTGAGCTAGGATTTTGTAATTGTCACATACTTTTTAAGCCAAAATTTTGCTGACGGCCTTTAAATTTTCATCAATATAGTAGTAGCCTCCGGGACCGGGTTATCTTTCCCTCCATCGTCCTGGGGTTCTTAAATTTGCTGAAACTGGCAAGATTTGCTGAGTCATGTCATCATAGCCCCCGAGTCTTAAGACGACTCGAGGAGTTGTCTTGAGACTCTCCATGCTTGACCATGATATAAACCGGCATATAGCTGAACAACGGACCGCTGTCATATGTTGAAGCTGGAAGCAAGGTGGAGAATTAATGATCTTCGCAACACTCATTGTATATCCTTGGCGTTGATAACACAATATGAATCCACAGAAACTTGAGGTCGATCGTGGCGGGTTATAAATGACTCCGTATGATTTGTGTCAGTAATCCGGCCAGCGGTTCATCCCAGCTGGTTGTTTAACCAAAATGTAGTGGCGACGACTTATGTTCCCTATCCATTGAATCATCCGGTGCAGGCGGGTGAGTCGGTTGTGGCATTATAATCCGGTGCGGACGGGCGAGTCGG
Organism: Triticum aestivum; assembly: GCF_018294505.1. NCBI lineage: Eukaryota > Viridiplantae > Streptophyta > Magnoliopsida > Poales > Poaceae > Triticum > Triticum aestivum. The sequence continues at coordinate 208,302,579 of NC_057803.1, read as the reverse complement.
ACGTGGCGTTTGTAAACCGGCGCAGAAGAGAGAGTCGGCAGCGGCGTTGTAAGCCGCACGAACGGGCGGGTCAATCACATCGTTTTGTTGATGTAAACAGGGCCGCAGAGGCCGAGGCTTGCACATATATTAATAGATCATTATGGCGGGTCAGATGCATGATATCCTTTATATGACCATGGCTCTTGCAATGAACATTTGCCCTGCACCCAAAAAATATCGCAATCCAGAGTAATTGCTCTTTTAAAAAGATTATTATGTAATATGAAAATACGCTGGATGGATTTCACCTGATATGTTTAAACCGGAATTTATCCACCACGGAGTTGATGATCACCACGGTGAAGCAGGGTAAATTGCAGGCGTGGTAAGCCACGCGGACGGGTGACTTGGCCGCAGGCGCAGACCGACGTAAACCGAACATCGGGGGTGGCGACTTGTACGTGTATCCCTCGAGCAACATGAGACGGACGAACGCCAGTGCAGAGTTATGCTGGTGCGCGCTACATATCCGCCGTACAACATCTTTGTCATGAATAACTACCTTGCATAAAAATATTACGGAACAAATAATTGTTCCCACAAATTAATATGTGCTATTAAAATAGACTGGACGGATATCACTTGATGTTTTTTGAGCGAGAGATGATCTCGTCAGGTCTCCGTAAACAGTGAGACATTGTCCTGTTTTTCTTGGACAAAAGATGACATGTGCCTACGTCTACACGTAGGTGACTCGCGTCAGAGTAGAAGGGCGTCGAAGCGGCCGGCGACTTGGCATGCTGGCTGAGTCTAATGCCATCCAGGAATTGTGTGTACATGCACCATCTTCCATTTGACTGATGCTTCATGTGGGGTTATGGCAACAAGCACTAGTACTCCATGGCCGAATTGTTTAATAATGGATCGATATTACTGATCCGGCTCGTAGCGGCACACTGTTCTTGGGCCACAACTTCTTTCCTTTGCTCCTCACGGGGTGTTTGAATCCGGTCTGAATGTGGTCTCGGGAGGAGTACTGGACTACAAGCGCATAGCGTTTTGGCACAGAGGATGGCGACCCGCCGGCGGCAACGAGGTGAGGCGGCCGATGTCGCTCGGGGGAAAGTTGGGACAGAGGTAGAATGAGGCCGCGACCATTCGGGCGTAATCAGGTGGCGAAGAAGAGGAACTGCGAATGCTTCAGCGCATGCATGCGCAGCCTGTTTGTGAAGCGCGGCGCCCGAGGTTGTGGTCTTAAAATTTGGAGTGTTAGGTCCTGTGTTGGCCATATGCTCTTTTCTCCCTGTTGATGATCCAGTAGTAGTACTTGAGCTCTTCCCCAATTGTCTCGGATGCCCGCTCTCGGTCATAGACGGAATGAAAAAAATCTGAATTGTACTAGAATCAGACCAACTCACTTTTAACCTTTAGCTCAAGGGTCTAATCAATTAATCATTATTCCTCCTGAGGTATCTCATGCGGGGAAGTAGAACCCCCGTTTTGTTTTCTTTTTGAGGTAGGAGTCGGACCCGCTTTCCTGGCCGCTTGTACTCTGCGTCGAGGAACGCCTCGAAAACGACTGATGTGTCCATGCTTCCGAAGTCCGAACCTGCCGCGTGTGATGGAATTCCTGTCGGTCTTGTCGACATACATGTGCAATGGTGTCGTACAACAGCTTGCAGTAGAATTGATCTTTGATCAGAAAATTGTGGCGGCGACAACGGACGAAGAAAACCATAATTTCTCGAGAAAGTTGAATTTGCCGGCTCTGTCCAAGGTTGTCCCACGCCGGGTTTACTCTGCACGATATTTTCATGCCAGCTCATCTTCGATCGGGAAATCGCGGTGGCGGCAGCTCAACTTGCAACCCTAAAAACCTTTTCAATCTTAATCTTCGTAATGCCGTTTCGACCGCTCGTCAATGATGTAGATTCTTCCTAACTGGTCCTTTTTCAATTAGCACATCATGAGCTTCTCAATCCCTGAAGAGATCCCTCCAAGAACTCATCATCACCATGCGCGGGCCCCACGGTGGGTGCCAACTGTCATGGAATTGTCACGGCAGATGTCCTTAGTGTCAGGACTTAGTTGCGAGGCCAACGCATCTATGTGGTAGCTTGAGAGGGGTTGAGTGGAACGAGAGACACGAGGTTTTACCCAGGTTCGTGCCCTCACAGTGGAGGCAAAAGCCTACATCCTGCTTCGATGATATTGATGATGATGATCATGATTACAAGGGAGCTCTATCTCGAGAGCTATTGAGTTGTCTGTCTGAACCTAACTTGTAAAAAACTCTCCTCTTGGGGTGCCCTGCTCCTCCTTATATAAGTTAGAGGGGAGGGTTACATGTGGAGTCCTATTAGGATTAGGATGAGTCTACCTTCTAATACAAACCGGATACAAGTCCGGGTCTTAGCTATTTGTAAAGTAAATATTCCTCACGCCTTTCCTCTTAAACCGGCCCACCATTAACATAAACCGGCCTTCTGGGCGTTGGGCCTTGTCATCCGCTTGCCAGGTTACCAGTGAGTCATAATGTTCAGGCAGGTTGCTTGTAAACCGTCTAGTCAGGGAGGGTCGCCAGTGAATCGCCAAATGTAAACCGGGTCTCAAGTAAACCGCCAAGTCCAGCTGGGTCATATTTCCGGCCGGGTCATACCGCGAAGTATATCACCAACACCGCCCCGACAGGAGAGACCCGCTGGGGGCTGCGCGGAAGGGGCCAGGAGCAAGGCCCCTCCCTGTGTCGCGCGGAGCAAGGCAACGCCCGGAGGTAGGCCCTTTGCCGGGGTGGCGACTGCGACCTTTCCCCCGGCAGAGGACCCGTGGTCGCCGAGGGCGCCGCTGGCGTCCCCTCTGCCCTCATTGGGCTATCCCGGTTTCCGTTCATCCCAACGGTGGTAGGGGGTGGCGCAAGGTGAGGCCCTCGCCTGACGATATGAAGCAAGGCTGGTACCTGTGAAGAAGGCCAGTGCCTGTGAAGATCGCCGCCCGTGACACTCGCACGTAATAATGAGTGGGGCTGTACATGCCCCGGAGTCTCCGGAGAGCCGCCCTCGGGCCTCGGGGGCTCCCTCGCACGCCTAGTGGCAGCACTTAGGTCCGTGCTGGTTAGAAGACGTTGAAGACTAGACTAGGCGCCGGACGCGGCCATTTGATTTGGATCTCTTTTCTGTAACCCAGCCTTCTGGATTTGGATTTAAGTTGAAGTTGAATTTTCATTTGATGCACGCGGGGGATGCCTTTTCTTGTTCGAGCTATTTCTCGCAATCTCGTTCTTGCCTTACTTCAGAGTTCACACCAGTCGCTCCCCCCTCATGGGCCCCTCACGAGCCGGGCTGGGCATGAAGCACATGAGCCACGCGCGTGCCGAGCCGTGGCAGCCACTCGCTTATCACACGGCCCTCTCGGGCGTGGCGACAAATTCATCAGGAGCTTCTCAAGAACCCGCAATTTCTCGGGCCGGTTTTGGGATCGTCCAAGCTAAGGTAAACCGCAACAACGACCTTGCCCCGGCATGCGTAAGCTCATGAAGATGCGTACTCAATTTAGCACGAAAGGATAAAGGCTGCAATTGTTTACATGAGGGGCTCCCCCTCTCAAAATGCTCTTACAATCTTCTGAGGCCACGCCCAAGTTTTTACAGGGTAAATAACAAGGAAAAGAGGAGTCAACCGGATACGTCGCTCGGTGCGTCCCCCATGTCGTCTTCAGACGCGTCGCTGGCGTCACTGTCACCATCGTTGGCGTTGCCTCCACCTTCGCCAGCATCGACATTGCCATCATCAACCACGTCGCCTTCGTCCGCCGCAACCACAACCCCGTCATTGTCAGAAGCGAAGGCCCTGACCAGCGCATCCACGTGCTCTTCAACCCATCGTGCCAAGTGGCCCCAGATGGCTTCCGGCACGGGAGCAATAGCGGCGTCAAAATCAAAGTTGAGATCAATGTTCCGAAGGTGGCTTAAGACACGGGAGAACGCGCGCCCAAGCAGACTGCGACTTCTCTCTTCCACAAGATGGCGAGCCCTATTAGACCGGGCTTCCAGGCGCCTCACCAAGTTGGTGAAGAAGGTCAGGTGTCTGGCGTAGTCATTCGAGTGGGAGGGGGGTGCATTCTCATCACAGATGAAGCCCAGGGCGGTATTAGCCCTGTTCCGGAGGCCCTGAAGCATGGGGGCGTGCTCGCGCTCCAGCGTCCGCCGTTGAAGCACTTCCTCCCTGTTTTGCCGCGCGACGGCCTCGGCGTCATCAACCCGTCTCTCAAGAGAAATCAGATCGACGCGGGCAGAGGCCAAGTCCGCCTGCACCGTGACCAGGGCGGCGGCCGTGGCCTCCTCACGTCTATCCGCCTCATGTAACATGGGCCTGAGAGCAGCGGTCCTGCCCACTGCCTCAGTTCCCGCAAGCTTCGGCTTAAGGGCGTGCCGACCTTCAAGATCCGCGCGAACCTCGGCCACCCGGCGGTTGACTTCCTCCTGGACCTTGGCCTCACGAGCCCCGATGGCATCTTCCGCTTGGGAAACTTCACACTCCCTCGTCTCCAGTTGCTCAAGCTCGAGGCTACGCTCCACGGCTTCCAGAGCCAACGCCTCCTCGCGCTTCCGGACCTCATCTTCCTCGGCAGGCGTCCCCCTTAGCGACGCGAGGGCGGCTTTGCACGCCTCCACTTGCTGCTCGAGGGACGCACCCCAAGCGTGGAGCTCCCACGTGCACTTCTCCGCAGCCTCGGGACGGTGGCCAGCTTCACGAGCCTCCTCCAAAGCTCGGGAGCAGGCCTCATGGGAGGCCGCAAGGGAGACCTCAACCTTCATGTTTTCTAGCCCGCGGTGGTGGCGCCCGAGGTTGATGGCCACTTTCAGCCTGTGCCACTCGTCCGCCAATTGAAGACCCTCGGCCTCCAGGCGCGTGTCGACACACTCTAGTTCTTCGCCGAGTCAGTTCATCATGTCCATCGCCTCCTGGAAGAGTTCATGACGAACGACGCTCTGCCCACGCTCGAACTCGAGCACACGGCCCATCTCGCCCTCTGCCACGGGGGCTGTGGGCGACGCCCGGCGCGGCATGCCCCCTCTCAGCAGGGGGCTGGGGGCTGGCGTGGCCCCAGGCGCCAGCCGACCCTCGTGAGGGGCCCGAACCGAATAAGGCCCGCTGCTTGACGAAGAACCCAGGAACGAGGCCAGGCAGCTACCGACCGTGACCAGGGGAGGAGCCCTTGGCACGCCTGCTGCACTCTGAGCAAGGCCGCGGAGAAAGGACGGTGAAGGCGCAAGCTTGGGGCGCCTTGACGACGGACCAATTCCCGTGGCTGACTCCACACCGTGGGCAGCGCCCGAGGCTGCAGCACTGGAGCTTGGCGGGTGCGACGGTATGAGAGGGAGCTGCTTCTTAGGAGATTTCACAGCCTTGGAGGAAGGGGTCCTGAGGGGACAATCGTCAGGGAAGGAAGGCGACACACAGAAGATCACCAAGATAAGGTACTTACTCGTTGACGGCGATGTACTTTCGTCACTTCAATGGCCCAAAGATGCCGCTGTCGCTCGAAGATCCTTTCCACTTGCGAAGCTCCTCGAAGTCCATGCAAAGTCGACCGAAGCGCCGAACATGGCGGCCAGTAGGGGGTGAAGCTGGAGAAGTGCTCAAGAGAACAACTTCAGGGGTGCCTGGCTGCGGAGAACAGTCGGGCGCCATCTCACTGTGACTTCCCAAGGCCTCCAGAGTTCCGGCCTCGGGAGCCGCATGCTGCATCACCTCAGCAACTGGCATCCCCGAATCACGGGATCCTGAGGATGACGCCCCGGGAGCCCCAGGCGGCATCCGCACATCAACACTCGTGCCACCAGACTCTGACGGCGCTCGTCCCCCTGCACCCACATTCAGGACGGGCTCGGCACCAGCGATGAAGAGGGGAACCACGCTGGCAGGGTTCTCGCGGGACCCCACCAGGCCGTCCGGCCGCAACCCCCATTCATCAAAGGGAGGCATGCCCCCTGCGAATTCAACCTTGTTCTTGCAGCGATACAGCAGACAGTTCTTCGCAGGCAAGTCGTCCGGCGAAGTGACACCTGTGAGGACCTTGAGCACCGTTTGCCGCGTCCCAAGGGGGAGCCCGGACTCCTGAAACCTCATATGGTCATGGCTGCTGAGCAAGGTCCACATCGGGTGAGAATGGCACTGAAGCGGAGCAACCCGATGCTTGATGAACTCCTTCACCACCATCGGCGCGGTCACGCCGCGGTCCTTCAACATCCTTAGCATGTGCCAGACGGGGACAAGACGGGGGCTCACGAGCCTCTCGTGGCCCCAGCCGGAGTGGGAAACGGCAGGCGCTGACGGGGCGTCAAGCAGATGGCTGAGCACACTGGCATCAACAAATACCCACTGTGTCCGAAACTCGCTCATGGATGAAGGAAGCTCGAAGTTGATCCCCATGCCCGCTGTTGCGGCCACGGCCTGGAAGCTCACGCACCACGAGCTTTGCTGGCGATCAGTCAGATGCAGTGAGAAGAAGTGGCAGAGAAGGGCCACGGAAGGAGCGATGCCCACCATGGCTTCACACACAAAGGCGAAGACAGGAGGAGAGTCACGTATTGGGGGTTGAGATGCAACATATGGATCTGGTAGTGTTCAAGCACCGCTTTGAAGAAGGCAGAGAAAGGGGGAATCAGGCCTGCCCAAAGGGCATCGATGAAGATTGGGATCTCGGTGACCGTCTGAGCGATGAGAGCGCGAGACGTGGGCCAAGCCACCATCTCCCCCACTCGTTGAAACTGGTGGCGAGCATGGGACACACCTTGTCCATGGCCTCGTTGTTGAGCACCAAGGGTCGGCCGACTGTAGGCTCGGCGGCTGGAGGCATGCTTGGCGAAGACAGAGGCTTCTTCCCCTTGTTTGCTTGCTTCGGCGCCATGGCGATGGAGCGGGCGGAGTGCAGGACAGATTGGAGAGGAGGAGCGGAGTCTCGAGGAAGCAGAAGGACTGGGGAAGCAAGGCGTGGGCGATGGGAGAATAACTGTGTAGGTTGCGAGGGCCGCATAGCCAGGCGGATTCAAAGGCAGCGTGGGGAAGCGGAGACGCCCACGTCCAATCAACCGCCACACGTCAACCGAGGCCGCAGGCTTTTGGGGACCGCGGCGCTCCGTGCTGGACCCTTTGGCTTCGCCTCAAAGCCAAGCCCAAGCGCGCCTTGGGCACGGGGGCTACTTTCAGCGTTCTGGGAACGGGGGTCCCCAGACTTGCCTGCCTGCGGCCCACGGCGTGGCTGGGCTGGCAGGTCTGTACGAACCATCTTATCGACAAGGCATTCAAGACCCTCGTGAGGGGCCAAGCCTCATGAGGTGGATGAGGCAAGACCTCATCAGGAGCGGCCTCACCAGGCAGGCTCGCGAGGGGCGGAGAGATCAAGGCAAAGAAAACCTCGCGAGGTCCTCGTGACGTGAGCCATGACGATCGAGACAAGGCGGGCGCCAGCGCGCGCAGTGTCCTCGCTTCATCTTTGGTTTCAAGGGGGCAAGCGCATGCGTGGAGTACTGAGGCATCAATCAAATGTTTCCATATTGGTGCAACGAGACCAAGACCAAAAGGACGGCAAGACGAAGGTCACCGTGGAGCCCAGGATAGCATCACCATTAGAGCCTTTGGCAGGGGAAGACCGCTTTTGTCAAGATAAATTGTACTAGTTGTCCCCTTTTAAATTGGCCGTTGTTGGCTCCCTTCCTGCTCAATATTTGGGGAGAGGACTAGGGCCTATATAAGTAGAACTAGCCACCACAGTAGGGAGGAGGGACTGGACAACAACAACGAAAAGAGAGCACAAGAGCACCTCAACCTCAGGAGGCTGCTCTTCCCCTTGTAATGTTCATCATTAGCCCAAGAGGCAATCCACCACCACCGCACTGGAGTAGGGTATTACACCACAACGGTGGCCCGAACTAGTATAAATCTTGTGTCTTTGTCTTGTGAGTTCGTCGAGTTCGTCTGTGAGATCTTAGAGAGCTAGGGCGTGGATCGATAGGGAGAAAACCTTCGCGCGCACCCTAGTGTTCGAACCTCAAGGGTTTGCCGGAACCCGTGATCCGACAACAACATTGCAGAGTACGAAGGCCTCATGCTGGCGTGAAGGCTGCGGCGGCACTGGGGGTGAAGCGTCTCACCATCAGGGGCAACTCGCAGCTCCTCGTCAACTTCTCCAACAAGGTATACGAGCTGAAGGACGAACACATGGAGGCATACCTCGCGGAGGTATGCAAGATAGAGAAGCAGTTCCTGGGCTTGGAGTTGCAGCACGTGCCCCGAGGAACCAACAAGGAAGCTGACGACATTGCCAGAAGGGCATCCAAGCGATAGCCCCAAGAACCTGGCATCTTCGAGGAGCGGCTTTTCAAGCCGTTGGTGATACCATCGCTTTCAAGGATAGCGCAGCCTCGGGGGGAGCTCCCACAGCCACCTGCCACGGGAGCCCCAGCCTGTGGCCCGACTTCAGGAGCACACCTACACTTGGCGCTTGAGCCTCAGGAGGGATGCTGGACCAAGGAATTCAAGGAATACCTGACGCAAGGGACGCTGCCAGAGAAGGAGGAAGACGCAGAGCATGTGGCCCAGCAAGCCACGGAATACTGCATTCCAGGACGCTGAGTTATACAGGAAGCGGCTGTCGGTGTCAAAACTTGCAGATCTCGGGTAGGGGGTCCCGAGCTGTGCGTCTAAGGCGGATGGTAACAGGAGGCAGGGGACATGATGTTTACCCAGGGGCCCTCTTGATGGAGGTAATACCCTACGTCCTGCTTGATTGTTCTTGATGATATGAGTATTACAAGAGTTGATCTACCACGAGATCATAGAGGCTAAACCCTAGAAGCTAGCCTATGGTATGATTGTATGTTGTCCTACGGACTAAACCCTCTGGTTTATATAGACACCGGGGGGGGGGGGGCTAGGGTTACACAGAGTCGGTTACAAGGGAGGAGATCTACATATCCGTATTGCCAAGCTTGCCTTCCACGCCAAGGAAAGTCCCATCCGGACACGGGACGAAGTCTTCAATCTTGTATCTTCATAGTCCAACAGTCCAACTAAAGGATATAGTCCGGCTATCCGACGACCTCCTAATCCAGGACTCCCTCAGTAGCCCCTAAACCAGACTTCAATGACGATGAGTCCGGCGTGCAGTTTCGTCTTTGGCAGTGCAAGGCGGGTTCCTCCTCTGAATACTCCATGGAAGATTTTGAACACAAGGATAGTGTCCGGCTCTGTAAAACAAGTACCACATACCACCGTAGAGAGAATAATATTTCCACAAATCTAATCTGCTGACACATTTTGATAGCATGACATCACGTCAAAACCCGGTCAATATCGAACTGTTTTTCTCAACCAGCACCGCACATATCGCGAGGCGGTTTTCTTGACACGTCTTGTCAAAGCAGAGATCGTGTCCTCCTTATTACGGAATTCTCATCAATACGGACGTGGGTAACCCAACCGTGCCATCAATTACGGCACTTGGGGAATAAGCGATTTTACCAGACAAGTGGGGAGGCGCATCGCCTCTTCCACCCTTATAAAGGGATTAGGATTCACTCTTTTCACCCACGCCTTCTTCCTCCTTGCTTACCCATTCTCGCACACTCGAGCTCCAGTGCCCAAGTTCGCGTCTTTCTTCTCAAACCACTCCAAGCATGTCCGGAGTGGGAGGCAAGTGGATGGTCTCCTCCGTCACAGAGGAGAACATCACAAAGTTACGGGAAGCCGGATATCTGGCCGCGGATATCGTGCACCGACTGCCAGATGCAAGGCAGATCATCCCTATGCGCGAACCCCATGAGAGGGTAGTTTTTCTTACCCACTTCGTCCGCGGACTGGGATTTCCTCTCCACCCGTTTGTCCGCGGGCTCATGTTCTACTACGAGCTGGATTTTGATGATCTGGCCCCCAATTTCATCCTCAACATCTCGATGTTTATCGTCGTGTGCGAGGCCTTCCTCCGCATCAGGCCCCATTTCGGCCTATGGCTGAAGACCTTCAATGTCAAACCGAAGGTGGTGGTTGGCCAGCAAGCAGAGTGTGGAGGCGCCATGGTGGGAAAAATGCCTAACGTCACCTGGCTCAAAGGCTCCTATGTGGAGACCATAAAGGGGTGGTAATCGGGGTGGTTCTACATCACCGAGCTGCGCGACACCAACTGGGTGGCGGCCCCCAAATTTTGATCCAGAATCCCCACGCGTCTCACTTCCTGGAAAGAGAAGGGCATGTCCTGGGGTTCTTCGGTAGAGCTGACCGGACTCCAGACCTGCATCAGGAACATGATGAGCAAGAAAATCAAGCTCGTCAACGTGTTCCAGGTCATGCTCTTCTGTCGGATTCTCCCGTGTCAACGACGGGCATTCAATTTGTGGGAGTTCGACCCGGCCAAGCACCAGACGCTGCGAGAGCTCTACTACACGACGCACAAGGAAGTCTGGAGGGTGCTGTTCAAGGGCGCCGAGGTACCTCCTTGAGCGGGAAAAGCAAGAAGCCCGGGTAGGCGAGGTGCAGCAAGAGCTCGAGGCTCTCGCCAAAAAACACGAGTCCTTGGAGCTTGACTCTAAGACGCGAGAGTCCGAGCTTGCGAAGGCGCTCGAAAGTGCACGGAGTGCCAAGGCTGAAGCCCACAAGGCCCTCCAGGAGATGGATGCAGTGAAGAAGATAGCAGCGGGTAAGACATTCATTATGCAAAGCAAGCATGTGAAGGAAACTTTCCTTTTACTTACCCGAGTTCGGAGCTCTTCCAGGAGCGTTCGCAGATCTTCCTCGCAGTGTGCTGGATGCTGCGGGATTTTACCGAGCTGAGGAGGGGAGCTCTACGAAAAACTTGTTCTGGTCTCAGTATATTGGGACCGAACACCCAATGCCCTTGAGCGACCAGCTGAAGCAATTGGTAGAGCTTCACAAGGCAGCCGAACAGGCCATGAAGGGTCTTATAGTCCAGATATGGCCTGGCGAGCCCCTCACTGGCAGCTACTTCAGTCTGGTGAGGCGGCTTGTGGATGCCAGCCCACGGCTTGAAGTCATAAAGCGGTCCGTCTGCATCGAGGGTGCACGCTGGGCTTTTGCCCGGGCGAAGGTGCACTGGGCGAAGCTGGACGCCGTGAAGCTGGTGAAGGAGGGGCCACCGAAGGGCAAGGAGCATCACTGCCCCGAAATGTATTATGAGAGTGTCCTGCAGGGTTCCCGCCTTGTGGCAGATGAATGTGCCAAAGATGTAATTTTTGAATGAACATGCTCATGTGATCCTGTAATGTGAAACTAGTTCATTTGCGCTATGCAACATTTTTTAATTTAAAATATTACCTTATGTGCGGCCGTTTATAAAATCTGAGAGTTTGCTAGTCGTCGGCTTCTGCCCCCATGTAATTAGTACTAGGGTGTTCGGGATAAACCTGAGCGCTCTTTATCCAAATTTTGGGTCCTTCGAGGGAGGTGTTCAACACAACGAACCAGGCAATCGGACTATAAGGCTTTATCACTCTCACTTAGCCATAGAAGTCCACAATTTTAAATTTTGGCGAAGCCCCTAGTGTTTGGAAGGCTGAATTTGGGGCACTATACACGCCTATGCCGGTCAAGGCCGACTCCTCGCCCGAAGCGGAAAAAGTCTTTAAGGACTTGAGACCTCTCGAACAGCGACCAGCTCTCGCCCTATCATGACAGTCAGTTTTCGGCTTTCTCTATTGAGGTGCTCGTCCGGAAGAACCGGGACACAATCGCAGTAGTTCTCCCATCGCTACCTTAGCCGATATAGCGGGACGTAAGGTACCAAAGCATGGGAGCTGGGCAAACCCAACTATTGACCCAAGACAGGATTCGAAGTTGATGCATATAATGCTATAAGTTCGGGGTGCCGCACTGTCCAAAGTGTTCGGACTTCTAACACCGTATTATGGGGTAAATGAAAGCCCCTGGCGTACTGACCGTACCAGAAAGTACGGGTGCAAGTTGCTGTAAATGAACATATAAGAAAAAAAGGATGAATAATGCAATAATAGACTAATGCTATGCATTGTTATTTTAAATAATACGTCGAAGCATACCGATACAAGTAGTGCAATAAGCAGAAAATAGGACTATTTGACATGTCCTATCCAAGGGCAAGCTGCGTACGAATAGTAGAAAGCGGGTATATCGATTATTATTAGAGACCACCTGTGGGTTCCCGTGTACATCTTAGCTTCTTGCCTCCTTGGATGTTCCTTCCCGTAATGTGTCCCGCAATCGTACTGCCGGAAAGGGCTTCCAGGGTGTTAGGTCCTGAAAGAGAAAAAATGATAAAGGTATACAACCCCTAGAGCGGTTAAGCCACATTGCGGGATGTGCCCTGATCGTGCCCCCTCCTATGCCCATGGTATTTTCAGTGCATAATTATGTACGCGCGGCACAGATTTGGTCGCTTGGCTAGGACTGGGACGGGGGCCGAATTGCTAGGCGAGCTCTGAACGTGCCAGGTGATCCTGTTGCAGTTTACTCCGGACTCGCTTGACGATGTCCGGGGGCTGTATCGCCGAATTGGTGGTTTGCCTTAAAAGGCTGCTTTGTGCTTCTGCTGCGAGGGCTACAGTGTGCTCTTCCATGCGAAGCGAGCGTTCTGTGTTTCCATTGACTGTTATGACCCCCTAGGTCCTGGCATCTTGAGCTTGAGGTATGCGTAATGTGGTACCACATTGATTTTTGCAAATGCGGTTCGCCCGAGCAGTGAGTGATAGCCACTGCGGGGGACGATATCGAAGATTAACTCTTCGCTTCGGAAGTTGTCCGGAGATCCAAAGACCACTTCCAGTGTGATTGAGCCCGTGCAATGGGCCTCTACACATGGGATGACACTTGGTGGGTTTGATCCTTGAGGGATCTATACCCATTTTGCACACTGTATCCTAATAGAGCAGGTTCAGGCTGCCGCCGCCGTCCATAAGGACTCGAGTAAGGTGGAATCCGTCGATGATGGGGTCTAGGACCAGTGCGGCAGATCCGCCATGACAGATACTAGTGGGGTGGTCCCTGCGATCAACGGTGATCGGACAAGCGGACCATGGGTTAAACTTTGGGGCGACGGGCTCCATCGCATAGACGTCCCTTAGTGCACGCTTCCGTTCCCTCTTGGGAATGTGGGTTGCGTATATCATGTTCACCATCTTCACTTGTGGGGGGAACCTCTTCTGTCCTCCCGTGTTCGGCGGCCGGGGCTCCTCCTCGTCATCACTATGCTACCCTTGTCCTTGTATTTGGCGTTTAACTTGCCGGCCTGCTTGAACACCCAGCATTCTCTGTTGGTGTGATTGGCTGGATTATCAGGGGTGCCGTGGATTTGACACGAGCGATCTAGTATGCGATCCAAACTAGACGGGCCCGGAGTACTTCTTTTGAATGGCTTTTCCGCTGACCGGATCAAGAGCCTCTGAATCCGGCATTGACTGTCGTATCATCGGTTTTATTGCCGTTGTTGCGGCGCTTTTGTCTGTTACGACGTGGTCTGCCGTTGGCATCTTTGGTATCTGGAGTACCCAGATTCCTTGATGTGTTGTTGCTGTGAGCCAGCCAGCTATCCTCCCCCGCGCAAAAGCGGGTCATGAGCGTCGTGAGGGCTGCCATAGACTTCAGCTTCTCCTGGCCGAGGTGCCGGGCAAGCCACTCGTCACAGATGTAATGCTTGAATGCCGCTAAGGCCTCTGCATCCGGACAATCGACAATTTGGTTTTTCTTAGTTAGGAACCGTGTCCAGAATTGTCTGGCCGATTCCCCTGGCTGCTGAGTTATATGGCAGAAGTCATCAACATCCGGTGGTCACACATAAGTGCCCTGGAAGTTGTCAAGGAATGCGTCTTTCCCAATCCTCCCAACTGCCGACGGAGTCTGCTGGCAAGCTGTTCAGCCAATGCTGAGCTAGTCCTTTGAGTTTTAGTGGGAGGTACTTGATGGCATGTAGATCATCACCGCGAGCCATGTGGATATGAAGGAGGAAATCCTCAATCCATACAGCGGGATCTGTTGTACCATCATACGATTCGATATTTATGGGTTTAAAACCCTCTGGGAATTCGTGGTCCATAACTTCATCAGTGAAGCATAGGGGGGGTGCGGCGCCTCTGTGCCTGACTATATCACGATGCAGCTCATATGAGTCTTGTCTGCTGTACTCGGCCCGACCGGATTTACTTTTAGTGTATCCGGCGCGACGATCATCGTCCCGCATTGGTGCGCGTCCCCGTGACCTGTATATTGACCTTGTATGTTTTTCCCTGCTATCCAATACGTCTCACAGGTCCCGTGTGTTGCCCTGGGCCTTGGTATTTTTGATTGAGTGCCAGCAGGGTGCATGCTGAACTTCAGGCTGAAATTCCTCTCTGGCTTGTCCGCGCGGTGGCCGGTCGGCCGCATCGTACACTGGTGATGGAGGTTTCAATGCTTCCTCCTCGAGGTGAGGTAGCAACCTGCGCTTTGGGTAACTCTTGGAGGGGCGCCCGAGTTCGTATTCCTCGGCCGCAAGGACTTCGGTCCATCTATCTGCTAGCAAGTCTTGATCAGCTTGAAGCTGTTGTTGCTTTTTCTTCAGGCTATTTGCTGTGGCCATAAGCCGGCGCTTGAAGCGCTCCTGCTTGACGGGATCCTTAGGCACGATAAATTCTTGGCCGCCGAGGCTCACCTCGTCTTGAGAGAGAGGCATGTAATTATGCTCCTCCGATTTTTCATCTGCTGCCTTCTCTGAAGGGCTAGCTTGTTCACCCTCCCGCTCTACATCGTGCTGGAGGGGATTGTGGTTGTCTTCGGCACTATCCGGAGTGTTATTGTCTCTTGTGCCGATATCACTACTTTTGCTGTGGCAGGACTTAGAGCGGTGCCACTGACGTTAGCGCTTGGGTTGCTTCTTGGAGGGGTCATCCTCCGCTGTCTCGTCGCCATTGCCTTCTTTGGGGGTGTCCACCATGTATATATCATATGATGAGGTGGCAGTCCAGCGCCTTGTGGGCGGTGGTTCCTATTCGTCTCCTGCATCATCGTCCATACCGTCGATGTCTTCGGATTTGAAGTCGAGCATGTCGGTTAAATCATCGACAGTGGCTACTAAGTGGGTGGTAGGTGGGCATCGAATTTCTTCGTTGTCCGCATCCCATTCTAGCCGGACACAGTCCGGCCAAGGTTCTCCTGACAAGGAGAGAGCCCTTAATGAATTTAGCAAATCGCCGAAAGGCGAGTGCTGAAAGATATCCTCGGAGGTGAACTCCATGATCAGCGCCCAGTCGGATTCGATAGGCACGGATGCAGGCGGCTCGGAGTCCATGGCCGGAGACGAATCTAGTGGTTCGGAGACACGGCTGTCATAAGGGGTGAAGTCAGTATCTAGCTCCATCGCCACCGAGACTGCGGCCTCCGTGGCGGGGTCTATCCCTCCGTCCTCGGATGGCGCAGTTTGCTCCAGATTGAAGGCTAGAGTAGTTGTAGGTGTGATCTCTCGAACACTATCCAATGGCAGAGCTAAATCATGCTCGTCATGATCATGCCACGCACCTGACATGGGCTCGAATCCGTCGAAGATCAAGTCTCCGCGGATGTCGGCAGTGTAGTTTAAGTTTCCGAACTTGACCTCGTGGCCAGGGGCGTAGCTCTCGATCTGCTCCAGATGGCCAAGCGAATTGGCCCGAAGTGCAAAGCTGCCGAATACGAAGATCTGTCGGGGGAGGAAAACCTCACCCTGGACCGCATCGTTACCGATGATCAAAGGGGCCATCGAGCCTTATGGTGATGGCACAGTGGAACTCTCAATGAAAGCACCAATGTCGGTGTCAAAACTGGCGGATCTCGGGTAGGGGGTCCCGAACTATGCGTCTAAGGCGGATGGTAACAGGAGGCAGGGGACACGATGTTTACCCAGGTTTGGGCCCTCTTGATGGAGGTAATACCCTACGTCCTGCTTGATTGTTCTTGAGGATATGAGTATTACAAGAGTTGATCTACCACGAGATCATAGAGGCTAAACCCTAGAAGCTAGCCTATGGTATGATTGTATGTTGTCCTACGGACTAAACCCTCCGGTTTATATAGACACCGGAGGGGGCTAGGGTTACACAGGTTCGGTTACAAGGGAGGAGATCTACATATCCGTATTGCCAAGCTTGCGTTCCACGCCAAGAAAAGTCCCATCCGGACACGGGACGAAGTCTTCAATCTTGTATCTTCATAGTCCAATAGTCCGGCTAAAGGATATAGTCCGGCTGTCCGGAGACCCCCTAATCCAGGACTCCCTCAGCGGCCAAATGACGTTTCGTTGCGTTGCATCTCCAGGGAACATGGGAAAGAGCTGCTAGCTGACATTCCGCTGTCACGAACCCTCATCGGCAAGGCATTCCGCTGCGGGTTCTACTGGCCTATGGCGCTCAATGATGTAGCTGGACTGGTGAAGTCATGCGAGGCCTGCCAATTCCATGCCAAGCAGATCCATCAGCCAGCTCAGGGCCTCCAGAAGATTCCACTCTTGTGGCTGTTCGTAGTCTAGGGACTGGATATCCTCGGCCCATTCCCTCGAGCGCCTGGGGGCTACCGATACCTCTACGTTGCCATCGACAAGTTCACCAAGTGGGTGGAGGTGGAAGCCGTCCGCACCATCCCAGTTGGCTCTGTGGTCAAGTTCATCAGGGGCCTTATGAGCCGTTTTGGGGTCCCCAACTGCATCATCACTGATAATGGCTCGCAGTTCACTAGTAACCTCTTCAAGACATATCTTGCTAACCTTGGAACGCAGATCTGCTACGCTTCGGTAGTGTACCCCAGGAGCAATGGCCAGGCCGAACGCGCCAACGCAGAGGTCCTAAGAGGCCTCAAGACCAGGACCTTCAAGAAGAAGCTCGAGGCCTGTGGCAGGGGCTGGCACGATGAGCTCCAGTCCGTGCCGTGGTCCATCCGCACCACCGCCACCAAGCTGACAGGAGAGACTCCATTCTTCCTCGTCTATGGAGCAAAAGCAGTCCTCCCTCACGAAGTCAGACATCGCTCCGCACGGGTCCTGGCGTTCTATGAAATGCAGCAGGACGCCAGGCGGGGGATGGAGCTCATGCGGGGGGAGGAACGTCGCCGCGAAGTTGCACTACGGCCGGCAAGATGCCAGCATGTGCTGCGGCGGTACCACTGTCGCATCGTGCGCTCCAGGACGCTCGAGGTGGGTGACCTCGTCCTGAGGCGGGTGCTCTCTAGGGAAGGGCTGCATAAGCTCTCACCCATGAGGCATCCGAACGTAGAGTTTTGACTCTTCTCTTCTCAAATTTCACTAAAAAAAATTTTAGGATCACGCGGGTATCTTGGAATCATTCCGATGGTTTTGTGATGAGAACATTGTTCTTGGTGTCTCCTGACATTTAGGGGTTGTGGCAGTGTCCCGGGGAGTTGAGCTCCGAGGTGTTGTCGTCACAATTTTATTGTTACAGTTCTGGAATACCTGAGTTTCGCCGACATCGAAAATCTCTTTTATGCAGTTGTTGGTGAGATAACCTCGATGCTACCCAGTACTGGGGCGGGAGTTTGGGAGTATTGCCATAACTCGTATAACGGATGCTTTTCGGAGGTTGAGGTAAATGATTTCCGAAGGTTTCTTGGTTATGTGTTGAAGGATGGATACAATTGGATGTAGGATTTGCTAGTTTTGGGTGAGATATTATGCTTCCCCTGTATCCCCAACACCTGATTGCATAACCAGAAAGTTTCGGGAGTTTCATAGGTGGGAATTCATGTAGCTCTAGTGTTTCTTCCGCAGATATTTGGTTCATGATTGGGTAATCCTTACCAAGTATTTGTTCATATCCGTGCCTTGTTGTTTTATTTATCTACCTCTATCTACGTGGCTTCTCAATTTATGGAAGTGTGACCATTTAATTTGGAATTCATTCGTTCATTCTTGTTCAAATGTTAAGGCTATATGTTGCAATTTTGATCCATTTGATTCAGCTTGAATGTATGTCTTTCAAGATGCTAATGGATGTCACCCTCTTCAGGATGGCTCCTCCAACGCGTCAGAGTCCGGAACCTCCGCCACCACCTCCACCTCCGGAGGCATGGCAAGCTGTGATGGCCGCTACCAATGCCAACACGCAGTTGATTATGCAACTCTTGCAAGAGCGCAACCAAGGAAATCAAGGCAATGGCAACAATCAAACTCAGTTTGCTACCCTCAACCAGTTCCTCGCAAACCAGCCAAAGACCTTCAGTAACTGTGTCGAGGCCAAAGACACTGACGATTGGCTCGTGGATATCTGCAAACATTTTGAGTGCAGAAACGTCAGGCCTGAGGACTTTGTCAAGTTTGCTTCGTTCCAACTCAAAGACCAAGCTGCTGAGTGGTATCAACAATAAAAAGATTCTAGAGGAGGTCGTGTGATTACCTGGGATGATTTCCGCCAAGACTTCAAAGCTCACCACATTCCTCAGAGGTTTGTTGAGAGTAAGCGTGAGGAGTTCCGCAACCTGAAGCAATGCAGCTTGTCTGTTTACCAATACAACATCATGTTCCAGAAGCTCACTCACATCACCAAGCAAGACGTCCCTGACGAAAAGAGCATGATTTATCAGTCCAGAGGTGGCCTAAGAGAGGATCTGCAACTAGCTCTCGTGCTTTTTGAGCCGAAAAAGTATGATGAATTCTACAACATGGCATTAAAGCAAGAGGCTGCTCAACTCAAGTGCGATGCTTCCAAGAAGAGAGTCAGGGATGCAACTCCTTCTTCAACTCAAGTGGCAGCTAAGCAGCAAAAGTACTGGTTGCCTCCTCCTCCTCCGTTCCGTCAGCCTTATCAGTAGAAGAGAAAAGATGGAAATGGATGTTCCCACCCACCCAACCTGGGCTTTCAGAACAAAGCTTCGTCTCATGCTCCAAGGTCAAGTGCTCTGTATCACTGTCCGCTCTCAGAGGTCACGTGCAACAAGTGTCAGTAGAAGGGTCACTATGCAAACAAATGCTTCAACCGGAGGCGTCTTACTCCTCCTCCTCCTGTGAGATCTGCTAGCAATGCAGTGGTCAAGCATAATACCAAGCATGCCAAGGTCAACATGATGAACGCAGCTCAGGCAGAGGACTCGTCAGAAGTGATCATGGGTAACCTTCCTGTTAATGATATTCCTGCAAAAGTTCTTTTTGATACTGGTGCATCGCATTGTTTCATGTCAAGACAATTTTTTGCCAAGAACGAATTCACTTCTTCTCATTTGCGCAAATCCATGGATATCATTTCTCCGGGTAAACGGTTGAGTGCCAGTTTGGTGGTTCTAGATGTTTCTATTAAGATGGGTGACTATAAGTTTCTTTCTTCTCTAATGGTTCTTGGTAACTCGGATATTGATCTAATTCTCGACATGGACTGGCTTTCTAAGCACAAGGCTCAACTTGATTGTGCTGCTAGACAGATTCAATTGACACACTCATCTGAGGATGTGATCCGTTTTGCCGCTCGTGATGATACCATTCGACTGTTTTCTCTCAATGAGAAGGTCGAATTGGATGCCATCTCTCAGATTCCAGTCGTTTGTGAATATCAAGACGTTTTTCCAGAAGAGCTTCCAGGAATGCCTCCTTACATGGCCAGTTGAATTCGTCATCGATCTTGAGCCTGGCACGGAACCTGTTTGCAAACGTCCTTACAAGCTTGGACCAGAAGAGTTGAAGGAGTTGAAGAAACAACCCGATATACAAGAGCGTATGGGTCTCATCCGACCGAGTTCTTCTCCATGGGGTTGTGGTGTTCTTTTTGTCAAGAAGAAGGACGGAACAGACCGACTTTGTGTCGACTACCGTCCATTGAACAAGAAGACCATAAAGAACAAGTACCCACTTCCCAACATCAACGAGCTTTTCGAACAACTCAAAGGTGCTCAAGTATTCTCCAAGCTTGACCTCCGTATGGGCTATCATCAAATTCGCATTCGCGAACAAGACATCCCCAAGATAGCATTCAGGACAAGCTATGGTTCCTACGAATACATTGTCATGTCTTTTGGCCTTGTGAACGCTCCTCCAACATTCTCTCGCATGATGAACTTCATCTTCAACCTCTACACAAATGACTTCGTCTTGGTCTATCTCGATGACATTTTGGTCTTTTCCAAGAACATGGAGGATCATGCCAAGCACTTGAGATTGGTGTTGGACAAACTTAGAGAACATCAGTTCTATGCGAAGTTTTCAAAGTGGGAGTTTTGGCTCGATGAGGTTCTCTACCTTGGGCATATCATCGCCGCCAAGGGCATAGCTATTAATCCTGAGAAGGTGTCTGCAATTGTGAATTGGGAACCACCTCAGAATGTGAAGCAGCTCCGCAGCTTCCTTGGGCTCGCAAGCTATTGCCGAAGATTCGTTGAGAATTTCTCTAAGATCGCGAAGCCTCTTTCCAACCTCCTCCAGAAGCATGTGAAGTATGTTTGGACGCCTGAATGTGACATAGCTTTCAACACCCTCAAAGAGAAGTTAGTCACAGCTCCAGTTCTGACTCCTCCTGATGAATCCAAACCATTCGAGGTTTTCTGTGATGCTTCCCTGCAAGGTCTCAGTGTTGTGTTAATGCAAGAGAAGAAAGTTGTCGCCTATACCTCTCGCCAGTTGATGCCCAGCGAAAAGAACTACCCCACTCATGACCTCGAGTTGGCGGCAGTTGTCCATGCTCTGTTAACATGGAGACATCTCTTGTTGGGAAGGAAAGTGGACATCTTCACTGATCATAAGAGTCTCAAGTACATCTTCACTCAGCCTAACCTCAACCTCATGCAGACTTGTTGGGTCGAAATGATTCAAGAGTATAATCCGAGTATCGAATATACTCCAGGCAAGGCCAATGTCATTGCTAAAGCATTGAGCAGGAAGGCTTACTGCAACAGTTTGATTATCAAGCCCTTCCAACCGGATCTTTGTGAAGCTTTCCGCAAACTTAATCTCCAAGTTGTTCCTCAAGGATTCCTTGCCAACCTCCAAGTCTCTCCTACTTTCAAATATCAGATTCGCGAGGCTCAACTTCTTGATGCTATGGTGAAGAAGGTGAAGATTGGGATTGCCAAGAGCCAACCCAAGTACAAGTGCTATCGCCTTGATGACAAATATACTTATTCTTCGAGGATCGAATTGTTGTTCCTAAGGGTGACCTTCGTAAAGTAATTATGAACGAGGCTCACAATTCACTCCTCTCTATTCATCCTGGAAGTACAAAGATGTACCATGACCTCAAGCAGTCGTATTGGTGGACTCGAATGAAGCGCAAGATTGCTTAGTTCGTGAATGAATGTGATGTCTGCAGAAGAGTGAAAGCAGAACACCAACGGCCAGCTGGTCTCTTCCAACCTCTTGCCATTCTAGAATGGAAGTTTGACCATATTGAGATGGACTTCGTGACTGGATTTCCCAAGTCCAAGCGTGGCAATGATGCTATCTTTGTTGTCATCGACAAGCTCAGTAAAGTGGCTCATTTTATTCCTATCAAAGAATCTATCACAACAGCTCAGTTGGCAGAGCTATATACCTCTAGGATTGTCTCTTTGCATGACATTCCGCAGTTGATATCTTCAGATCGTGGAAGCATCTTTACCTCTAAGTTCTGGGACTCCTTTCAGAAGACTATGGGCACCAACATTCTCTTCAGCACAACCTTTCATCCTCAAACTAGTGGACAAGTCGAGCGAGTAAATCAAATTCTTGAAGATATGCTCAGGGCATGTGTCATTTCTTTCTGTATTAAGTGGGAAGATTGTCTTCCATATGCCGAGTTCTCCTACCACAACAGCTTCCAAGCGAGTTCGGGCAAGGCCCCATTCGATATTCTCTATGGCAGAAAGTGTCGTACTCCTCTTAATTGGTCAGAGACTGGTGAACGCCAACTTCTTGGCAATGACTTGATCACAGAGGCTGAAGAAATGTGCAAAGTCATTAGTGAAAATCTCAAAGCCGTGCAATCGCGCCAGAAGAGTTACTATGATAGCAAGCATCATGACTTGGCTTTTGAGATCGGAGACCATGTCTACCTCCGTGTCTCTCCAATGAAGGGTACTCGTCGCTTCGGTATCAAAGGGAAGCTTGCCTCTAGATATGTGGGTCCTTTCAAGATCATTGGCAAAAGAGGCGATCTCGCCTATCAACTTGAGCTTCCATCCAACTTTGCAAACGTGCACGGCGTGTTTCACGTGTCTCAGCTTCGCAAGTGTTTCAAGACTCCTGAACGCACCATCAACTTTGAAGAGATTGATCTCCAAGAAGACATGTCTTATCATGAGCATCCCATTGCTATTCTTGAAGAAACTGAGCGCAAGACTCGCAACAAGTCTATCAAATTCCTGAAAGTGAAGTGGTCACATCATTCCGACCGTGAAGCCACCTGGGAACGCGAGGACCACCTCCGTTCCGAATATCCGGAGTTTTTCCAGTCCTAGATCTCAGGACGAGATCCTTTCGTAGTGGTGGAGTGTTGTAACACCCCGTATGTAACTTGCCATATTTGTATTCCAACTCTTGCCATTTTCAGCACTAAGTTATGATATTCCTTGTGGTTGTGTTTTTTCTTCGTTTTGCATTTTGTCCATGTCATGCATCTCATGTCATGTCATCATGTGCATCGCATTTGCATACGTGTTCGTCTCATGCATCCGAGCTTTTTCCCCGTTCTCCGTTTTGCATTCCGGCACTCCTACGTTCCCCGGTGTCCCCTTTTGCCTCTTTTCGTGTGCGGGTGTTAAACATTCTCGGATTGGACCGAGACTTGCCAAGCGGCCTTGGTATACCACCGGTAGACTGCCTGTCAAGTTTCGTGCCATTTGGAGTTTGTTTGGTACTCCAACGGTTAACCGAGGAACCGTAAAGGCCTCGTGTGTGTTGCAGCCCAACACCCTTCCAAAGTGGCCCAAAACCCACCAAAACCCCTCCATCCTCTCGGTCGTTTGATCACGATCGCGTGACCGAAAACCGTACTACATGCTAGCTCCCAGAATCTATAAATAGGCCTCCCCCTCCGAAAATTCGGGTCCAAACCCTAGCCTTCTTCCACCCCGCGCCACCGGACACGTCCGGTCCGGCCGGACACGTCCGCCCTGCCGCGCCAGCGACACGCCGCTCGACACGTCACCTACGCTCGCGCCCACATCGCCGCGTCCGCGCCGGCCCGCCTCGGCCCAGGTCGGGCCCCCGCGGCCCGCGACGCCGCCCGACCGCGCCCAAGGCGCGCCGCCTACCGTGCCGCCGCTGACCGCTCCCCGCCGCCTCAACGCCAGCCGCCATCGCGGATCCCGCGCCGCACCAGCCGGTGGCCACCTCGCCGCCTCGTCCTCTCCGGCTCCGGACAGATCCGGTCGAGGAGCGACCAGATCCGGCACCCCCAAGCCCGGCTTCCTCACCTCCGACAGCCTCCCTCGACTCCGGCCGCAGGCAAACCCCCATCTCCGATGAACCTCGAGACCCGCGCGCTGGATCTGGATCGGTTTAACCCTAGGGTTGACTTTCTTTTTCTCTAAGTCCCCAGTTTCCAATATTTTTAGGCATGTTCATCTTACCATATCTCATCATCCGTAGCACCATTTTGCGCATGTGATATATGAATTGTTCGTCTGGATGTGCTCTTCATTTAATTCCATTGCATCATGCTGGTTTGAGTCCATCTTGATGCCTAAAATGCTGTTGCAAGAGTGCTATGTAATGTTAATTTTTGTTTCTTAACAGATTATGGACATTTGTCATTTTTGCCATGATTAATGTGTCCCTCCTATGAACGTGATCCCAACATGTGTTTTGGGCTATGCCATGCCATCTTTACAGGGGTGTATGCCATGTATTTTTTTGATCAATGTGGTGACTAGCACAAGCATGCAATGTAGCTCTCGTGATGTTGCTGATTTCAGGGACTTAGAATTCTTCTAAGTCATTTCCCTGATGTTATTTTTATGCCATGTATTCATGTTGCTACAGAGTGATCCATGCCTCTTTTGAGCATGTTCAGTAAGGATGATTTTGAGATATTGTTATGTTCTATCCATCCATGTTTTTGTTTGCATTTATGGAGTACCCTAGCATGACTCAATCTTGCTCTAATTTTGCTATAAAATGTTCCTGGCAGATGGTTTACATGTTATTCAATTTTGCCGAGGTTGTTGTAGTTGATCCATGCATTCTATGAGATGGTTCTTGCCATGTTTACCTACTTGATCATGTCTTCTTGCTGGGTGTATGCTTAGTTTGTCATGCAATGCCTTTTGGTGAGTGCATCGAGCTTGCAAACATGCCTACGTAACTTTGTTTTATGCCATGTCCAGTTTTTTGCTAAGTCTGAATCTGCTAACGAAACTTGCTATGTTTATATGGGTGCCATCATATTTTATGATCCATTTTGGCTTATGGTCAGTAAGGGACTTTTGTTATATGCTTTGAGTAGTTTCATACCATGCCTTGCTTTGCCATGATATGTTCCTGTAGCATGTTGTTATCTTGCTCTAAACATTGCTTCCTGATGTTAAATCCTGTCATGTTGTTATTTTCATTAAGTCTGTGAACCTGATATCTTTTGCACTTTTTCCATGCTTGTTTGAACCTGCTACTGTGTGAATTAGCCGTAGCTCGGTGTTCATCTTTTGTCAAGAATCTTGAGTGGATCACTGCCATGTGCTTTGTTGTTATGTTAGAGTGCAGTAGCATAATTTCTTGTTGCATTCTAAATGGCATCGTGTTGTTAATCGCAAAATAGTGTCATTATTGTTTTGCTTGCCATTTGCAAACCGTGCATCCGATTCCGGTGATCTTTATATCGATTTCGACCGAAATAAACTCATCTTTCCAGCGGCACTCTTTGGTTTCCAAGTTGAGGCCTGGTTCAATCTTTTCCTTCCGGAGCACGCATATGCATTGCATATCACATCCCTCATATCATGGCATGTTTTGCATCATGTTGCTTGCGCATTGCACCATGGTTGATCATGGTTCCCTTTGCTTGTGTTCTTGCTTTGGGTAGAGCCGGGAGACGAGTACGTGATCGAGGAACCCGTTGAGTATGCTTACGAGGAGCAAGCTTACGTCAACTCGGAGAACTCTGCAGGCAAGATCACCATACCCTCGAAATCACTTCTATCTTTTCTTGCTAGTTGCTCGCTCTATTGCTATGCCTATGCTGTCACATCCTAGCTAGCCATGCATTAGAGTGTTGCATCATGTTTACTCTTTCATCAGAAACTTGAAATGGGGATCTGTGAAACCCTCAGAATCTTTTTGAAAATGATCCAAATAAAAATTTCTCCAAAAAGGTCCAAGAAAATGCTCATGTTGCTCTCTGAAAATATTGGACAGAGATAATAATCAAACCAATATTTTTAAGAGCTCATAGGTATTTATTTTGGGCATTTGGAATTAATGCATAAATATTTGCTTTGGAAATATATTAATCATATATATTAATATATGTCCAAATATTATGCCATTTATAAAGGAGCTCTGAAATAATATATCTAGCCCCTGCAAAAATTGGCATAAGTTAAATAAATGATTTAATATTTTTTTAAATCAAAACAAATGTCAGAAATTAGAAAAACAGAAATAATTAACAGGAGGAGCTTACCTGGGCTCCTCCACTGTGCGGCCCAGCCAGCTGGCTGGCCCAGCCAGCAGCCGGCCCAGCCCACCTCCCTCCTCTGTCGTCTTCGTCCCGACAGAGGGAGGGGAGTGTGGCCGGCGCGCGCGCGCGCCACCGCGCCACGCCACCTCTCTCCTTGCCTGCCTGCCCTCCCCTCCTCGCCTCGATGCCCCTGGACGACGCCACGCCTCCCCCCTGCTCTCTCTCACTCTCCCCCCGGCTCTCCCTCCTCCCCTCGCTCTCTCTCTCACACGGCCGAACCCCCCGTCGCCGCCGTTCGCCATAGCAGCCATCTCCGGCCACCCCTCGCTTCCCCGACTAGCTCAGAAGCTCCGCCACGACCCCCTCTTCCTCCCCACCGCTCCACAGCTCCCCGGAAGCCCTGCATCGCCGCCACGTCGCCGTTCCCCTCTTCGGGCTCCGACCATCGTCGCCGTCGAATTCGTCGTCTCCAGCGCGTCCCCGAGCCCGCTAACCATCCCTACCCCCTGCAACACCGATCCCGACCGCACCCGAACTCCGGCGGCCGCAGCCGAGCTCGCCGCCGTCGACTCCGGCCACCCCAGGCCCAAGCCACCACCACCGTTCGACGCGCGGGAGCAAGAGCTTTCCAACGAGCCCAAGCACGGCCTCTCCCGTGCCCTATAGCGCGATTCCCGCATCGTGCCGCCGTCTCGGGCCTCGCCGGCGTTACGTCGCGGTGGGTTTGACCCACTTTGACCAACGGCAGGACACCCCCTGAGTCCCTGACAGGTGGCCCAGCCCTGTAGCTAATTAGGATTAGCGCTAACCACTGTTAGTTAACCCCCTGACACTGACTAGTGGGCCCCAGCGCCACTAATTAGTAATTAGGATTAAATTAACTCTGTTTAACCCCCCTGTCACTGACGTGTGGGCCCCACACGTCAGGTTTGACTTCAGCCAGCCGCAGTTGACCACTGACGTCATGCTGACGTCATGCTGGCGCAATAATTATAATTTCTGGATTTAATTTAAATCAGGAAATTCCAGAATATTATTTAAACTTCAAAAATTCATAACTTTTATTCTGTAACTCCAAATTGGACAAATTATATATGAAAAATGATCAGAAAAATCCAATCTATCCATCTGTACTATTTTCATGCATGATCAAACAAGTTAAATTGATGTTTTAAGCAGAACAAGGAAAAGCACTTTAAAAGGCCATGTTTGAGTTTGAAATTTGAATCTATGATTCAAATTTGTTCAAACCCTTCTGGTTTTAGTTGCATTAGCCCAACACACTCATATTGCCATGTTTCATGCATGCATCATATTGTTGCACATTGTTTGGTGATGCTTGTGTATCGATGTCCTTTGCGACAGGTTCTGCCTCCGAAGAGTACCGTGATTACCCTAACGAAGAACCGTATCAGTGCATCGAACCATCAGGCAAGCAACCAACCATTTGATCATATCGATACAATCCCATGTTCTCGCTCCTGCTCTCTTTTACTGCATTAAGACAACGCGTTTCAAACTGCTGTGTGCTACGGTAGTTGAACCCATTTCCTCTGCATGACCTGTCATTGCCACAGTAACTAGATGAAACCCACTAGCATGTGTAGGAGTTGATTGAGCCATGTGTATGTGTTGTTCCTACCTTGCTATGCCTGCTATGCTTAGAGTCGTGTCAGGTCTGGTTCATCTGGGTGATGGGCTAGAGTGAAATGTTAATGTCGGTAATGAGAGTGGTGTGGTGAACACGATTTGGTAAAGGTATCGATGAGAGGCCATGTAGGAGTACATGGTGGGTTGTTTCATTGAAGCCGACCTTAAGCACTGAGATCTGTATATGTGATTTAAGATACAGCTACTACCATGCATTGGGCCCTGAAATATGACCCCGCTCGACTTCTTATTCACCCTAGCTCTCTGTCCAGGAGTTGCAAGTAGTTTCTGGTGTTTGTAGCCTACTGGAGGCCGTGGACAGCGCTGACCGTAGGGGTGGGCTGTGATGCGGTAGGTACGTGGCCGGGTGTACCGAATACCCGTTAGGTATCTCGGGAACCCTGTTCACATCGTTCGGGGCCGTATGGGAAACCTCGGCCGGACTCCCTGCGGATGGAACCTGAATAGGCGATAAACCTGGACTAGAGGCTTAAGTGTTTAGGTAGGTCGTGGTCTACACCCACGTCGGCTTTCGCTTGAAGTCTGCCGAGCACATGTCGTGTGCAGACGCTAAGTGGTGGAAACATGTATGAAGAAGTACACCCCTGCAGGGTTAACATGATCTATTCGAATAGCCGCGTCCGCGGTAAAGGACTACTTGGTTGCCTATACAGTTCATAGACAAGTAAATGGAAACTACTAAAAGCCTCAAGATAAGTGTGAGTGCCGAGGATGGCTCTTCCGTAGGAAGACGGAGGTGGATCCTCGGTAGTGTATTGAAGTGGTGAGTAGTGGACTCGTGTGCGCAAAAACCATTTCAAGTTGGAGTATCGTAGGATAGCCTAGCCAAGAGTCAAAGCTGGCTTGCTGCAATAACTCCACCAACCCTTCTTGATAATATGCATGTATGTAGGATCTGATGTAAGTCTTGCTGAGTACCTTTGTACTCATGTTGCTATAATCTACATTTTTACAGAAGACGCTGCAACCCCTTCTGATGGGTTCTATGTAGACGTTGACATCAACGAGTAGGCTAAAGACCCAGGTGGTGACCCTGAGCTTGTGATGGACCACGTAGTATAGCTAGGCTTTCCAAGCCTCTTTTATTTTACTAGTTGTCTGTACTCAGACAAGTTACTTCCGCTGCTGGTTTGTATGACTGTATGACTTGTATGTTGGGTCGTGAGACCCGTACCTTTGTGTATGTTATGTATGGCTCCCTGAGCCTTAAATAAAGTACTTGTGTCATAGAGTCATGTTGTGATGCTTCGTTGTATTTGCACATATCGAGCATATTGTGTGTATGATTGAAATGCTTGGTATGTGTGGGATCTGACCATCTAGTTGTTTATCTTTAGTAGCCTCTCTTACCGGGAAATGTCTCCTAGTGTTACCGCTGAGCCATGGTAGCTTGCTACTGCTCTGGAACACTTAGGCTGGCCGGCATGTGTCCTTCTTCGTTCCTGTGTCTGTCCCTTCGGGGAAATGTCACGCTTTGAGTACCGGAGTCCTGTTAGCCCGCTACAGCCCGGTTTACCGGAGTCCTGTTAGCCCAGTGCTACAGCCCGGACCCACTTGCTGATGACCGACACGTTCGAAGCTGGGTCATGGATGCCTGTCCCTGTAAGTCTGTGCCACTTTGGGTTTACGACTAGTCATGTCAGCCCGGGCTCCTTATCATATGGATGCTAGCGACACTATCATATACGTGAGCCAAAAGGCGCAAACGGTCCCGGGAAAAGGGTAAGACGACACCCGTGGGGATACCGTGCGTGAGGCCGCAAAGTGATATGAGGTGTTACCGGCTAGATCGATGTGACATCGAGTCGGGGTCCTGACAGCGTTGGCATCAGAGCCGGACTGCCTGTAGGTTCTCCAAGCCAAACTGGTCGATGTTGAGTCTAGAAATTCTTTAGTTATATGTAGGGGAATTGTTTGTGGGTTGGAACGTAAGGCTCTTTTTACTCCTTTATCTTATGACATTCTGATCTGAGTCAGTCCATTCTTCCACCGGGGACTAAGGAATTAGGATCTGTTCTCTCTATCAGGATCACGTGTTACTAATCAGTAGTACCTTATAGGTTTGATGGATACAAGCCTAGTTCAGTTCTACTACCACCTTATGTTGTTAGAATGGTTTCAGAACTTTGATATGATGATGTTGAGTATGTACGAAATCCTTTGTCAAATGTCTCAAAATCCTTTTTGAGCATTTACAGCTGTTATGCTGCCGAAATTTTGTTAGAAACTCTAATGCCTTTGCATTATGACTGTGCTTTCAGATGGCCACTCGCGACCTCAATCAAGTGGTTCGCCTGACTCGATGTCTAGATGTACCCGGCCATACTGCCAAGTTGGTCAGGGTAATGACTGAGGCTGGATACCGCTGGTATCCCGAGTACACGGTCGAAGAGCAATTCCGAGATTTTAATCAAAGCCAGTATCTCTGCACTGTCAGGATATTTCCATCTTATCCTGGATCCACCGAGCCTCTTCACTGCTCCTATGGACTCGGGGTTACTATTGAGATGGCTGTGCAGGACGCCGCCTACTCTATGATGACCATTATGCGAGTCAGATCTGGTCTATTTCGGGACTCTGATTTCCGGTATATGCCAGGATCACTTCCGGGAGCACAAGGGTATCTCCAGGCTATTTATGCTGACCCCACTCAGGAGGATTCACGGACTCGCACCACTGCTGAGATGCTCGAGGATAAGGACCGTGAAAATCGGGCCTTAAGGTTAGAGCTCTTCAATACCCGTGCTGACCATTGGGCTACTTTGACTCGGTTCGCACCGGCGGTGCAAGCTGGATATTCAGATATGCGCGATCTCTATCCTGTGAGATCTGCTCTGCCGGACGTGATGGTTTGGCGTGATGTAGGAGGCATCACCCCACCTCGCGGTCCCCGCAGGCCACCGTCTGTTGGTCCAAGGCCTCATCCTAGCCCCTATGGTCCACAAGCTCCGCGAGACCGTCTGTTTCCGGATGATCATGTTGAACTTCCAGGCTATGGAGGTGACTTCTACGAGGACTACTACGGATCGGTCTGAGTTAGTGGTAGTATCACTAGTTCGCACTAGCTGTGTCTTCTATCGTCCCGCGTGACTCGTGGGATATGACCTAGTTTGTACTCCTTCCGGAGGTGTAGAAAAATAATGTATAGGAGCTTGGGATGCCTTCGATAAGATGTAATCCTCTTTCACCGTAATAGTACTTTGTTTGGTCTTGTACTAAACCCTGTATGGTGTGTATGACGATGGAATAAAGAAGCAGTTTCTGTATTTACCATGTCATACGGATGATCATCTTGCATTTCGAGTTATACCTTACATTTTATATCCTATGTCGGAATTTTATCATCCTGACTAAATCATTGTCCTGCTACCTAGGATGGTCAACACGCGCGCTAACCCTGCTTCCCAAGAGCAGGCCGAAGGCAGTGAAGCCAGGGATGCAAATCTGCCTCATCCTCCTTCACTAGCCGAGGTTATGATGGAAGCTGAGAGAAACAAGCGGGAGACCAACCGTTTGTTGGAGCGTATTGAACAGAACACAGCACACCATCAGAGGACTAACGTGGTGTCACTCAGTGATTTTATCAAATTACATCCACCCACGTTCCACCACTCCGTCGAGCCTCTCGACGCTGATGACTGGCTTCGCAGTATCTCTCACAAACTGCGTTCCGCGCTGGTAGCGGAGGCTGACAAGGTCACCTTTGCTGCATATCATCTTGAAGGCCCCGCCAGTCTATGGTGGGAGAATTATGGAGCTATGCGCCCAGCGGGCCATGTCACTACTTGGGCTGAGTTCAGCGAGGCTTTCCGTGAACATCACATTCCGGAGGGTCTCATGGACCGTAAACGTGAAGAATTTTGCAGTTTCACCCAAGGCCGACTTTCTGTGGATGCCTATAGCAGGGAGTTTGGTAATCTCGCCCGATATGCAACTGAGGAAGTGTCTACTGATGCCAAGAAGCAAGCAAGGTTCCGTAAGGGCCTTAGTCCTGAGCTTCGCCGCGACCTCCGTCTGCATGAGTGCACATCTTTTCAAAAACTTGTCAACAAAGCCATCAGTGCTGAAACTGGTCAGACTGACTATGACGCAACACGCAAGCATGGCCGTGACATGGGTTCCTCATCCGGTGCTGGTCCTCAGAAGCGCCGCGTGTGGGTACCCAACACCGCCCTGCCACCCAGGTTCACACCGAGGCCATCTTTCCAGGCGCCTCGCCCCGTTCAACAGTCTGCTCCAGCCAAGCCCTATGGGGGTCCAATCAATAATGCTCCTCCACGTACCAGTTCCGTGACTTGTTTCAAATGTGGGGAATCTGGTCACTATATGCGTGAGTGCCCCCAGACCAACCCCAATCAATCTGCTAAAGCTGTTGGCCGTGGCAAGCCGACAGGGAAAGTGTTCCACGCCAAGCCGGCCACCGCTACACGTGGCCATGTCAACTGTATCTCTGCCGAAGAAGCTCAAGAGGCTCCCAACGTCGTTCTCGGTACGCTTCTTGTTAATTGCCACCCGGCATCTGTTCTTTTCGATACAGGAGCCTCTCATTCTTTTATATCTGAAAATTATGCTCGTTTGCATAACGTTGCATTCTGTGACTTGCCATCCACTATGGAAATTTCTACCCCTGGTTCTAGATGGCAGACCTCTAGGGTAAGTTATGGAAATGAAATCCAAGTCGACAGACTTGTTTTCCTTGCGTCTTTGATAGCCCTTAAATCTTCAGATATTAATATCATTCTGGGTATGGACTGGATGTCAGCTCATCATGCCCAAATTGATTGCTTCTCTAGGACTGTTCAACTCACCCATCCTTCGGGGAAGATAGTCAATGTCTTGAACCGAATAGCCAAGCGACAATTATATTCTCTTAACGCCAGCCCTTTGCCAGACCTTGAGGACGTGCCGGTAGTCCGTGACTTCCCGGATGTCTTTCCAGAGGAATTGCCAGGTGTTCCACCTGACAGGGATGTTGAGTTCGTAATCGACCTCATCCCCGGAACCGTTCCGATTGCTAGAAGACCCTATAAGATGGCACCCCTAGAACTAGCCGAGCTTAAGAAACAACTCGATGAGTCCTTGAAAAAGGGTTTCATCCGACCTAGCTCATCTCCGTGGGCTTGCCCCGTCCTATTCGTTAAGAAGAAGGATGGTACGGACCGGATGGTTGTAGATTACCGACCTGTCAATTTGGTCACAATCAAGAACAAATATCCACTTCCCAGGATCAACGACCTGTACGATCAGCTCGCTGGATCCTCAGTCTTCTCCAAGATGGATTTGAGGTTGGGCTACCATCAAATCAAAATCAGAAACGGGGACATTCCTAAAACGGCCTTTGTTACTCGTTATGGCCAATACGAGTACACCGTCATGTCCTTCGGTTTAACCAACGCTCCAGCCACCTTTTCTCGGTTAATGAACTCAATCTTCATGGAGTATTTGGATAAATTCGTCGTTGTTTACCTCGATGATATACTCATCTACTCCAAGAACGAGGAAGAACATGCCGAACATCTAAGGCTAGTGTTGAAGAAACTTCGAGAGCATCGCCTTTATGCCAAATTTTCTAAATGTGAATTCTGGTTGTCAGAAGTGACCTATCTGGGTCATGTAATATCTGGTAAAGGTATTGCTGTTAACCCTGAGCGAGTTCAAGCCGTCCTTAATTGGACTCCACCTGAATCGGTCAAGCAAGTTCGGAGTTTTCTAGGCTTAGCGAGCTATTGTCGTCGCTTTGTCGAGAACTTCTCCAAAGTTGCTAAACCTCTAACCGAACTCCTCAAGAAAGATAAGAAGTTCGAATGGACTCCACCATGTGAGCACAGCTTTCAGGAACTGAAAAGACGCCTGACCTCTGCTCCCGTGCTGGTACCGCCAGACTTCTCCAAGGACTTTGTTATCTACTGCGACGCCTCGCGACAAGGACTAGGTTGCATTCTTATGCAAGATCGACACGTAATTGCTTACGCTTCACGGCAATTGCACCCACATGAGGAGAATTATCCTACTCATGATCTAGAGCTTGCAGCCGTAGTCTATGCACTTAAGACCTGGCGACATTACCTCCTCGGTAATCGTTGCGAAATATTCACTGATCACCAAAGTCTGAAGTACATTTTCACCCAACCGGATTTGAATCTCAGGCAGAGACGTTGGGTTGAATTGATCACAGACTTCGACTTAGGAATAACCTACACCCCAGGGAAAGCCAACGTCATGGCTGATGCGCTAAGTCGTAAATCTTATTGTAACAACCTGATGTTACAACAAAGTCAACCGCTTCTCCATGAGGAATTTCGGAAGCTTAACCTTCACATTGTTCCTCAAGGTTTTCTTTCCACCTTGGTAGCAAAACCTACTCTTACGGATCAAATCATCGCTGCCCAAAAGCGAGATAAGGGAATATCTAAAATCAAAGAGAACATTGCTAGCGGAGGTGCTAGTTGTTTCTCCACAAATGATCATGGTGTTGTGTACTTTGAGAACCGTCTAGTGGTTCCCAAGAACCAGCATCTACGGCAGTTGATCCTTAAAGAAGCTCATGAATCTCCTCTCACTATTCATCCCGGTAGTACTAAGATGTATCAGGACCTACGCCAGAGGTTCTGGTGGACTAGGATGAAGAGAGAAATTGCTCAGTTTATTGCTAATTGCGACGTCTGTCGTCGTGTAAAAGCAGAGCACCAACGGCCTGCTGGCACCCTTCAACCCTTAGCTATTCCTGAATGGAAATGGGATAAAATTGGTATGGATTTCATTACCGGTTTTCCCAGGACCAAGAGAGGGAATAATGCTATTTTCGTCGTGGTCGATCGTCTTTCCAAAGTAGCTCATTTCCTACCTGTTCGTGAGAGTATAACCGCTAGCCAGCTGGCAGACTTATACATCTCCCGAATAGTGTCCCTCCATGGTGTTCCTTTGGAAATTAACTCGGATCGAGGAAGTCTTTTCACCTCTCGATTTTGGGAAAGTTTCCAAAATGCTATGGGAACTCGTCTCTCCTTTAGCACCGCTTTCCACCCTCAGTCGAGTGGTCAAGTGGAACGCGTCAACCAGATTCTAGAAGACATGCTTCGAGCCTCTGTTATCTCTTTCGGAATGGACTGGGAGAAGTGCCTTCCATTTGCCGAATTCGCTTACAACAACAGCTATCAATCTAGCTTGGGTAAAGCCCCTTTTGAAGTTCTCTATGGACGACGATGTCGAACACCCCTTAACTGGTCAGAGACCGGGGAAAGACAATTCTTTGGCCCGGATATGATTCAGGAAGCAGAAGAACAAGTTCGTATCGTTCGTGAAAAGTTGAAAACAGCCCAATCTCGTCAAAAGAGTCAATATGACCGAAAACATAAGGCTATGACTTTCGAGGTTGACGAGAAGGCTTATCTTCGGGTCACCCCTCTGAAGGGAACCCATCGTTTCGGTATCAAAGGCAAATTGGCTCCTCGTTACATTGGACCTTTTCGCATTCTTGCCAAACGAGGAGAAGTTGCCTACCAGTTGGAACTACCTCCGCACCTCTCCAGAGTTCACGATGTCTTCCACGTTTCTCAACTCAGGCGTTGCTTCTCGGATCCTATCCGTGGAGTGGACCACGAAACGCTTGATCTCCAAGATAATCTTACATATCGAGAGTACCCCATTCGTATCCTCGATCAAGCCGAACGTACCACGCGACGTCATAACATCAAGTTTCTCAAAGTTCAATGGTCGCACCATTCTGAAGATGAAGCAACCTGGGAAAGGGAGGATCGTCTTCGACTCGAGTATCCCGCCTTCTTCCCGGAGGAACCCAAATCTCGGGACGAGATTCTTTTGAGTGGGGGTGAGTTGTCACATCCTAGCTAGCCATGCATTAGAGTGTTGCATCATGTTTACTCTTTCATCAGAAACTTGAAATGGGGATCTGTGAAACCCTCAGAATCTTTTTGAAAATGATCCAAATAAAAATTTCTCCAAAAAGGTCCAAGAAAATGCTCATGTTGCTCTCTGAAAATATTGGACAGAGATAATAATCAAACCAATATTTTTAAGAGCTCATAGGTATTTATTTTGGGCATTTGGAATTAATGCATAAATATTTGCTTTGGAAATATATTAATTATATATATTAATATATGTCCAAATATTATGCCATTTATAAAGGAGCTCTGAAATAATATATCTAGCCCCTGCAAAAATTGGCATAAGTTAAATAAATGATTTAATATTTTTTTAAATCAAAACAAATGTCAGAAATTAGAAAAACAGAAATAATTAACAGGAGGAGCTTACCTGGGCTCCTCCACTGTGCGGCCCAGCCAGCTGGCTGGCCCAGCCAGCAGCCGGCCCAGCCCACCTCCCTCCTCTGTCGTCTTCGTCCCGACAGAGGGAGGGGAGTGTGGCCGGCGCGCGCGCGCGCCACCGCGCCACGCCACCTCTCTCCTTGCCTGCCTGCCCTCCCCTCCTCGCCTCGATGCCCCTGGACGACGCCACGCCTCTCCCCCTGCTCTCTCTCACTCTCCCCCCGGCTCTCCCTCCTCCCCTCGCTCTCTCTCTCACACGGCCGAACACCCCCGTCGCCGCCGTTCGCCATAGCAGCCATCTCCGGCCACCCCTCGCTTCCCCGACTAGCTCAGAAGCTCCGCCACGACCCCCTCTTCCTCCCCACCGCTCCACAGCTCCCCGGAAGCCCTGCATCGCCGCCACGTCGCCGTTCCCCTCTTCGGGCTCCGACCATCGTCGCCGTCGAATTCGTCGTCTCCAGCGCGTCCCCGAGCCCGCTAACCATCCCTGCAGCTCCGCGGTGAGCCCCCGGATCGTTTCCCCCTTCTCCCCTGGTCTCTCCCGACCTCTAGGCCCTAGCCCCACCTTGGCCGAGAGCTCCACGCCGCCGGCGATGTCGCCGTCGTGGCCACGGTCACCGTAGCACCCAACCGAGCACACTATCGTGCTCCACACCTCACTAGGGGTACGCAGCACGCGCTAACGCCTCCCCAAACCCCCTGCAACACCGATCCCGACCGCACCCGAACTCCGGCGGCCGCAGCCGAGCTCGCCGCCGTCGACTCCGGCCACCCCAGGCCCAGCCACCACCACCGTTCGACGCGCGGGAGCAAGAGCTTTCCAACGAGCCCAAGCACGGCCTCTCCCGTGCCCTATAGCGCGATTCCGCATCGCGCCGCCGTCTCGGGCCTCGCCGGCGTTACGTCGCCGGTGGGTTTGACCCACTTTGACCACGGCAGGA
The DNA here is from genome assembly GCF_018294505.1 of Triticum aestivum. Classification (NCBI taxonomy): domain Eukaryota; kingdom Viridiplantae; phylum Streptophyta; class Magnoliopsida; order Poales; family Poaceae; genus Triticum; species Triticum aestivum. The sequence continues at coordinate 208,266,124 of NC_057803.1, read as the reverse complement.
CACCCCCTGAGTCCCTGACAGGTGGGCCCAGCCCTGTAGCTAATTAGGATTAGCGCTAACCACTGTTAGTTAACCCCCTGACACTGACTAGTGGGCCCCAGCGCCACTAATTAGTAATTAGGATTAAATTAACTCTGTTTAACCCCCCCTGTCACTGACGTGTGGGCCCCACACGTCAGGTTTGACTTCAGCCAGCCGCAGTTGACCACTGACGTCATGCTGACGTCATGCTGGCGCAATAATTATAATTTCTGGATTTAATTTAAATCAGGAAATTCCAGAATATTATTTAAACTTCAAAAATTCATAACTTTTATTCTGTAACTCCAAATTGGACAAATTATATATGAAAAATGATCAGAAAAATCCAATCTATCCATCTGTACTATTTTCATGCATGATCAAACAAGTTAAATTGATGTTTTAAGCAGAACAAGGAAAAGCACTTTAAAAGGCCATGTTTGAGTTTGAAATTTGAATCTATGATTCAAATTTGTTCAAACCCTTCTGGTTTTAGTTGCATTAGCCCAACACACTCATATTGCCATGTTTCATGCATGCATCATATTGTTGCACATTGTTTGGTGATGCTTGTGTATCGATGTCCTTTGCGACAGGTTCTGCCTCCGAAGAGTACCGTGATTACCCTAACGAAGAACCGTATCAGTGCATCGAACCATCAGGCAAGCAACCAACCATTTGATCATATCGATACAATCCCATGTTCTCGCTCCTGCTCTCTTTTACTGCATTAAGACAACGCGTTTCAAACTGCTGTGTGCTACGGTAGTTGAACCCATTTCCTCTGCATGACCTGTCATTGCCACAGTAACTAGATGAAACCCACTAGCATGTGTAGGAGTTGATTGAGCCATGTGTATGTGTTGTTCCTACCTTGCTATGCCTGCTATGCTTAGAGTCGTGTCAGGTCTGGTTCATCTGGGTGATGGGCTAGAGTGAAATGTTAATGTCGGTAATGAGAGTGGTGTGGTGAACACGATTTGGTAAAGGTATCGATGAGAGGCCATGTAGGAGTACATGGTGGGTTGTTTCATTGAAGCCGACCTTAAGCACTGAGATCTGTATATGTGATTTAAGATACAGCTACTACCATGCATTGGGCCCTGAAATATGACCCCGCTCGACTTCTTATTCACCCTAGCTCTCTGTCCAGGAGTTGCAAGTAGTTTCTGGTGTTTGTAGCCTACTGGAGGCCGTGGACAGCGCTGACCGTAGGGGTGGGCTGTGATGCGGTAGGTACGTGGCCGGGTGTACCGAATACCCGTTAGGTATCTCGGGAACCCTGTTCACATCGTTCGGGGCCGTATGGGAAACCTCGGCCGGACTCCCTGCGGATGGAACCTGAATAGGCGATAAACCTGGACTAGAGGCTTAAGTGTTTAGGTAGGTCGTGGTCTACACCCACGTCGGCTTTCGCTTGAAGTCTGCCGAGCACATGTCGTGTGCAGACGCTAAGTGGTGGAAACATGTATGAAGAAGTACACCCCTGCAGGGTTAACATGATCTATTCGAATAGCCGCGTCCGCGGTAAAGGACTACTTGGTTGCCTATACAGTTCATAGACAAGTAAATGGAAACTACTAAAAGCCTCAAGATAAGTGTGAGTGCCGAGGATGGCTCTTCCGTAGGAAGACGGAGGTGGATCCTCGGTAGTGTATTGAAGTGGTGAGTAGTGGACTCGTGTGCGCAAAACCATTTCAAGTTGGAGTATCGTAGGATAGCCTAGCCAAGAGTCAAAGCTGGCTTGCTGCAATAACTCCACCAACCCTTCTTGATAATATGCATGTATGTAGGATCTGATGTAAGTCTTGCTGAGTACCTTTGTACTCATGTTGCTATAATCTACATTTTTACAGAAGACGCTGCAACCCCTTCTGATGGGTTCTATGTAGACGTTGACATCAACGAGTAGGCTAAAGACCCAGGTGGTGACCCTGAGCTTGTGATGGACCACGTAGTATAGCTAGGCTTTCCAAGCCTCTTTTATTTTACTAGTTGTCTGTACTCAGACAAGTTACTTCCGCTGCTGGTTTGTATGACTGTATGACTTGTATGTTGGGTCGTGAGACCCGTACCTTTGTGTATGTTATGTATGGCTCCCTGAGCCTTAAATAAAGTACTTGTGTCATAGAGTCATGTTGTGATGCTTCGTTGTATTTGCACATATCGAGCATATTGTGTGTATGATTGAAATGCTTGGTATGTGTGGGATCTGACCATCTAGTTGTTTATCTTTAGTAGCCTCTCTTACCGGGAAATGTCTCCTAGTGTTACCGCTGAGCCATGGTAGCTTGCTACTGCTCTGGAACACTTAGGCTGGCCGGCATGTGTCCTTCTTCGTTCCTGTGTCTGTCCCTTCGGGGAAATGTCACGCTTTGAGTACCGGAGTCCTGTTAGCCCGCTACAGCCCGGTTTACCGGAGTCCTGTTAGCCCAGTGCTACAGCCCGGACCCACTTGCTGATGACCGACACGTTCGAAGCTGGGTCATGGATGCCTGTCCCTGTAAGTCTGTGCCACTTTGGGTTTACGACTAGTCATGTCAGCCCGGGCTCCTTATCATATGGATGCTAGCGACACTATCATATACGTGAGCCAAAAGGCGCAAACGGTCCCGGGAAAAGGGTAAGACGACACCCGTGGGGATACCGTGCGTGAGGCCGCAAAGTGATATGAGGTGTTACCGGCTAGATCGATGTGACATCGAGTCGGGGTCCTGACATATGCCGCGATACCTACCACATGCTTTACCATGCCTCCCATATTGCCATGTCAAACCTCTCACCCACCTTGTCCTAGCAAACCGTTGTTTGGCTATGTTACCGCTTTGCTCAGCCCCTCTTATAGCTTTGCTAGTTGCAGGTGAAGATTGGAATTTGTTCCTTGTTGGAACATGATTATTGTTGGGATATAATTATTATATCTTGTTGATTTTAATGCACCTATATACTTGGTAAAGGGTGGAAGGCTCGGCCTTTTGCCTGGTGATTTGTTCCACTCTTGCCGCCCTAGTTTCCGTCATACCGGTGTTATGTTCCTTAATTTTTGCATTCCTTACGCGGTTGGGTTATAATGGGAACCCCTTGATAGTTCGCCTTGAAGAAAACTCCTCCAGCAAGGCCCAACCTTGGTTTTACCATTTGCCACCTAGCTTTTTTTCCCCTGGGTTTCGCGGACTCAAGGGTCATCTTTATTTTAAACCCCCCCGGGCTAGTGCTCCTTTGAGTGTTGGTCCGAAATGGGCAGCCTGCGGGGCCACCTCGGGTCAACTCGAGGGTTGGTTTTACTCGTAGCTTGACCTATCCGGTGTGCCCTAAGAACGAGATACGTGCGACTCCTATCGGGTTTTGTCGGCACATCAGACGGCTTTGCTGGTCTTGTTTTACCATTGTCGAAATGTCTTGTAACCGGGATTCCGAGTCTGATCGGGCCATCCTGGGAGAAGGAATATCCTTCGTTGACCGTGAGAGCTTGTGATGGGCTAAGTTGGGACACCCCTGCAGGGATTTGAACTTTCTAAAGTCATGCCCGCGGTTATGGGCAGATGGGAAGAGAACACGGTCTCGTGTTATGCTTGAACGTAAGTAGTTCTAGGATCACTTCTCGATCATAGATTCTCGACCGTGCTTTGCCTTTCTCTTCTCGCTCTCATTTGCGTATGTTAGCCACCATATATGCTAGTGCTTGCTGCAGCTCCACCTCATACCTTTTCCCTAACCATAAGCTTAAATAGTCTTGATCGCGAGGGTGTGCGATTGCTGAGTCCCTGTGACTCATAGGTTACTTCCAAAACCAGATGCAGGTGTCGATGATACCATTCCAGGAGATGCGACTGAACTCAAGTGGTAGTTCGATGAGGACTCAGGATGTTACTACGTTTCCTTTCCAGACGATCAGTAGTGGAGCCCGGTTGGGGCGATTAGGGATCTTATGCATTTGGGGTTGTCTTTATTTTGGTTCCATAGTCGGACCTTGATTGTATCTGGATGTTGTAATGCTATATTTATGTATTGTGTGAAGTGGCGATTGTAAGCCAACTCTGTACCTCTTTCTTATTCAGTACATGGGATGTGTAAAGATTACCCCTCTTGCGACACGCCTACAATGAGGTTATGCCTCTAAGTCATGCTCCGACACGTGGGAGATATAGCCGCATCGTGGGTGTTACAAGCGATCCCGAGGGCGGGCTCTTGGCATCGTCCTGAGCTTAGCCAGACCCCTCCTCGTGCTTCACAGAGACGCGGCGATGAAACGACCCACTGTTGCCTTCGAAGCGGGTGCAGTGGCGTGGCGGCTGGTCGTAACCGCCGCTGCTGGAGCTGTCGCCGGAGGAAGAGCCGTCGTAGCTGGACGAGATGTGGTCGGCCCCAAGGGCAAGTTCACCCTCATCCTCATCATGACCATCACCAAGGCCGAGCACCTCCTCGCCATCGTTGACCTCGGGACAGCACCCGGCGCGGCGACCTTCTTCCCCAAACACCCTCACGTAGAGGGTCGCGTCACCGTCATACTTGAAATGGAGGGTGCACCGCCTGCCCAGGCCGCACGCGCGGGCAAACGTCTGCCAGCCATGGGCCAGTGCTATGTTGCCTACGACAGAGACCTCGACCGCGACCCAGGAAGCCCTGCTGCAGCAGCCGTCCGCCTACAGCCAGAGCCCGCCTGGACCTGAGGTCGGCAGCTCGTCGGTGAAGAAGCGCGGGAGCTGAAGCCAGTTGCCGGTCGGGTTCTCCGACCAGACGATGATCTCCTGCAGCACTTTCACTGAGTGGAAGCGCGGCCGGGGAGGCCGCGCGACCATGGCACGTCTCCCTTCATCAACAGGACTGCCATGATCGGAGTGACCCCTGCCACGCGAAGCGGCATTGCCGCGGCCGTGTGAGGCCGCGGTGGGGATCGCGGTGTGCTTGCGGGGACGACCGCGTCCACGCTTGGGCACCGGAGAGCCGGGCCCCTCGCAAGGGGCCTTCCCCTTCTCCGTGACGGAGAACCTCTTCGATGGCGCCATTGGTGTCGCAACAGGCGATGGAGCAAAGGGTGAGAAGCGAGTAGAATGTGAAGAGATGGATGACGGGGGCTCTACCCCCTCCCCATTTATAGCAGAAGAAGGCCAACCAGCGCCCCCCACAATCATAGGTAATGATTGTTTTTCCTTGCATGCAGCAAGGACTCGTCAAATCGGGCAGTTGCCGAGGCGACGTGGGGAAGAGGAGATGCCCACGTCCAATCAACCGCCATGCATTGACCAAAGCCACAGGCTGTTGGGCCCCGCGCACTCCGCACTTGCCCTTTGGCTTCGCCTCGAAGCCAAGCCCGAGCGTGCCTTGGGCCTGGGGGCTACTGTCGGTGTTCTGGGAACAGGGGTCCCCAGACTTGCCTGCCTACGGCCCATGGCATGGCCCTGCATGCGGGCCCATATGGCCCATCTTCACCAACAAGCATTCAAGACCCTCGCGAGGGGCCAAGCCTCACGAGGCGGACGACAGAAGACCTCCTCAGGAGTGGCCTCACTAGGCTAGCTCGAGAGGGGCGGAGAGATGAAGGCAAGACAAACCTCGCGAGGTTCCACTGACGTGAGCCATGACAACCAAGGCCAGGCAGGCGCCAGCGTGCACATTGTCCTTATTTCCTCTTTGGTGCTAAAGAGGCAAGCGCAGATGAAGAGAACCGAGGCGTCGAGCAAAGGTTTCCATATCGGTGCAACGAGACCAAGACCAGCAGGACGGTAGGACGGAGGTCACCATGGAGCCCAAGACGGTGTCACCACCAGAGCCTTTGGCAGGCGAAGACTACTTTTGTCAGGATAAGCTGTACTAGCTGCCCCCTTTCAAATTGGCCATTGTTGGCTCCCTTCCCACTCAATATTTGGGGAGAGGACCAGTGCCTCTATAAATAGGACTAGCCACCACCATAGTCGGGGGATCGACCCAGACAACCACAAGTTCACCAAGCATAAGAACACCTCTCCTGAGGAGGCTGTTCTTCCCCTTGTACTGTTCATCCTCAGCCCAAGAGACAATCCACCACCACCACACTGGAGTAGGGTATTACACCATAACGGTGGCCCGAACCTGTATAAATCTTGTGTTTTTTCTGTTGTGAGTTCATGTGCCTAGCCTAGAAATCGCGAAGTGTGTGAGGGTGTGATCGGTAAGGGAGAGATCTTCGCGCGCATCCCAGCGTTCAAACCTTAAGGGTTTTACCGAAACCAAAATCCTACATTAGTCACGAGGTGATGTATTACAGAATGAGTAAAGAGACTTGTCGGTAACAGGATTGAACTAGGTATTGTGCTACCGACGATCGAATCTCGGGCAAGTAACATACCAATAGACAAAGGGAATTGTGTATGCTGTCATGAAGGTTCAACCGATAAAAGATCTTCGTGGAATATGTAGGCACCAATATGGGCATCCAGGTCCCGCTATTGGTTATTGATCGGAGAGGTGTCTCGGTCATGACTACATAATTCCCAAACCCGCAGGGTCGCACACTTAACGTTCGTTGAGGCTAGAGTAGTATTGGGATATTTGATGAGTGGTAAAAAAATGTTGTTCGGATTCCTGGATGAGATCCCGGACGTCACGAGGATTCTTGGAATGGTCGAGAGGTAAAGATTTATATCTGGGAAGTCATATTTTGGGTTTCGAAAAAAGTGCAGTTTTTTAGGTATTGTACCGAGAAGCTTCTAGAAGGTTCCAGAGGATTCCGGAGGGGTCCGGAAGTCCACAAGTGGGTCCACCATGACCCAAGGGCTAGCATGGGTTGTGGGGAGGTGCCCTGGCCTTATTGGGCTAGGCGCACCATGTCCTCAAAAGCCCATGTGGCTAGGGAAGGCAAAAAAGGAAGGAGTCCTAGTAGGAATATGATTGGACTTGGAGTCCAAGTCCTCTCCCCCTTAGCTGCACTCTAGGGCTTGGAGGGGCTGTTTCACACGCCCCTCCACCTATATATAGAGGGGAGGGGGTGCCCCAAGAGGACACACCAAGCCCTTGGCACCCCACTCTCTCTCGTTACTCCGTAGTTCCACCGCCTCGTCCCGGCGACGCTTAGCGAAGCACTATCGGTACTCCACCACCACCATCACCACCATGCCGTCATGTTGGTTGTGATCCCATCTAATTCTCCTCTCTTGCTTTCTGGATCAAGATGGAGGAGACGTCATTGAGCCACACGTGTGCTAAACTCGGAGGTGTCATCCGTTAGGCACTAGATCGGTTGGATCGTGATCGGACCGCCAAGAGTACGACTACATCAACCATGTTGTTAAACGCTTCCGCTTACGGTCTAGGAAAGTGCGTAGACACAGTCTCCCCTCTTGTTGCTATGCATCTCCATGGATAGATCTTGCATGTGCGTAGATTTTTTTTGTTTTCCATGCAACATTTCCCAACAGTGCCATCTTGAGCGAGGTCTATGCGGAGGTGATATGCACAAGTTGAACACAAAGAGTTGTGGGCAGTGATAGTCATACTGCTTACCACCAACGTCTTATTTTGATTCGGCGGTATTTTTGGGATGAAGCGGGCTGGACCAACCTTACATGTCCACACACGTGAGACCGGTTCCACCGTCTGACATGCAACTAGTTTTGCATAAAGGTGGCTGGCGGGTGTCTGTTTCTCCTACTCGAATTTGACTATGACTGGTCCTTGAAGAAGGTTAAAACAGAAAACTTGATGAGAAGCCATTGTGGTTTTTTGCCATAGGTAAGAATGGTTCTTGCTAGAATCCCGTAGCAACCACATAAAATTTGCAACAACAAAGTAGAGGACATCTAACTTGTTTTTTCAGGGCATGTTGTGATGTGATATGGTCAAGATATGATGTGATAAATGTTATTGTATGGGATGGTCATGTTTTGTAAGATATCAGGCAACTAGCAGGAGCCTTATGGTTGTCTCTTTATTGTATGAGATGCAAACGCCATGTAATTGCTTTACTTTATCACTATGCGTTAGCGATAGTTGTAGAAGCAATATTTTGCGAGATGACCACGACACAACGATGGAGATCAAGGTGTCGAGCCAGTGATGATGGAGATCATGACGACGGTTTGGAGATGCAAGATCAAAAGCACAAGATGATGATGGCCATATCATGTCACATATTTTCATAGCATGCGATCTTTATCTTTTATGCATCTTATTTTGCTTAGTACGGCGATAGCATTATAAGATGATCCCTTCACTAAATTTCAAGGTCAAAGTATTCTCCCTGAGTATGCAATGTTTCTACAGTTCGTCGTGCTGAGACACCACGTGATGATCGGGTGTGATAGACTCTACGTTCAAATACAACAGGTGCAAGACAGTTTTGCACATGCGGAATACTTGGGTTAAACTTGATGAGCCTAGCATGTACAAACATGGCCACGGAACACTAGAGACCGAAAGGTCGAACGTGAATCATATAGTAGATATGATCAACATAGAGATGTTCACCATTGAAGACCACCCCATTGATACGTCCATTTTGCATCATGTTTACCCGCTGTTACTTATAATGTTTTATGCATAATAATGCTTTTTGGAGTAATTCTAATGCCTTTTCTCTTATAATATGCAAGGTTCACACAAAGAGGGAGAATTCCGGCAGCTGGAAATCTGGACGTGAAAGAGCTACATCAGGCTACTTATTCTGCACAACTCCAAATGAGTTAAAACTTCACGAGGAATTTTTATGGAATATATGAAAAATACTGGAGCAAATAACTACCGGAGGGGGGCCACCTAGTGAGCACAACACACCAGGGCGCGCCAGGCACCCCAGGCACGCCCTGGTGGGTTGTACTCAGCCCAGCCCACCTCCGGTGCCCATCTTCTGGTATATAAGTCATTTTGACCTAGAAAAATCAGGAGAGGACTTTCAGGACGAAGCGCCGCCATCTCGAGGAGGAACTTGGGCAGGAGCACTTTTGCCCTAAGGTGGATCGATTCCGCCGGGGGAACTTCCCTCCCGGAGGGGGAAATCATCATCATCATCACCAACAACTCTCCCATCTTGGGGAGGGAAATCTCCATCAACATCTTCAACAGCACCACCGATCTCCTCTCAAACCCTAGTTCATCTCTTGTGTTCAATCTTTGTACCGGAACTATAGATTGGTACTTGTCGGTGACTAGTAGTGTTGATTATATCTTGTAGTTGATAACTATATGGTTTACTTGGTGGAAGATTATATGTTCAGATCCAATATGCTATTTAAAACACCTCTGATCATGAGCATGATTATCCTTTGTGAGTAGTTACTTTTGTTCTTGAGGTCACAGGAGAAATCTTGTTGCAAGTAATCATGTGAATTTTATATGTGTTCGATATTTTGATGGTATATGTATGTTTTGATTCCCTTAGTGGTGTCATGTGAACATCGACTACATGACATGTCACCATATTTGGTCCTAAGGGAATGCATTGTGGAGTAGTTATTAGATGATGGGTTGTGAGAGTGACAGAAGCTTAAACCCTAGTTTATGCGCTATTCTGTAAGGGACTGATTGGATCCAAAAGTTTAATGCTATGGTTAGAATTATTCTTAATACTTTTCTCGTAGTTGCGGATGTTTGCGAGGGGGTTAGTCATAAGTAGGAGGTTTGTTCAAGTAAGAACATCACCTAAGAACCGATTCACCCGCATATAAAATTATCAAACTAGCGAACACAAATCAAACCAACATGATGAAGGTTACTAGATGTAATTCCCATGTACCCTCAAGAACGCTTTGCTTATCATAAGAGACTATTTTGGCACGTCCTTTGCCTCAAAAGGATTGCGCTACCTTGCTGCACCTTTGTTATTACTATTGTTACTTGCTCGTTACAAATTATCTTGCTATCAAACTACTCGTTACTTATAATTTCAGTTCTTGCAGAGAATACCTTGCTAAAAACCACTTGTCATTTCCTTCTGCTCCTCATTGTGTTCGACATTCTGACTTATCTAAAGGACTACGATTGATCCCCTACACTTGTGGGTCATCAAGGATCTTTTCTGGCACCGTTGCCTGGGAGTGAAGCACTCTTGGTAAGTGGAAATTGGTAAGGAAAAAATATTACTACGTGCTGAAATTTACTGTCACTTGTTACTATGGAAAACAATCCTTTGAGGGGTTTGCTCGGGTTATCATCACCTCGACCGGAACCACAATTAGTAACCCCTCAACCTATTGGACCTACTGAAATATATAATATGAAATTCCTTTGGGTATGACAGAACAACTGCTAGCTAGTCCTTATGCAGGAGATGGAACCGAACATCCTGATATGCACTTGATATATGTGGAAGAAACTTGTGGATTATTTAAGCTTGCAGGTTTACCCGGAGATGGAGCTAGGAAGAAGGTTTTCCCTTTATCTTTGAAGGGAAAAGCATTGGCATGGTATAGGCTATGCGATGATATTGGATCTTGGAATTGGAATCGATTGAAATTGGAGTTTCACCAAAAAAATTATCCTATGCATCTAGTTCATCCTGATCGGAATTATATATATATATATAATTTTTGGCCTCATGAAGGAGAAAGTACTTCTCTAGCTTGGGGGAGGCTTAAGTCAATGTTATATTCATGCCCCAATCATGAGCTCTCAAGAGAAATTATCATTCAGAATTTTTATGCTCGGCTTTCTCATGATGATCGATCCATGCTTTATACTTCTTGTACCAGTTCCTTTATGAAGAAGACTATTGAATTCCGGTGGGATCTTCTAGAAAGAATTAAATGCAACTCTGAAGATTGGGAACTTGACGAAGGTAAAGAGTTAGGTATTAAGCTTAAGTTTGATTGTGTTAAATCTTTTATGAATACCAATGCTTTCCAAAAGTTTAGCAGTAAATATGGACTTGACTCTTAGATAGCAGCCTCCTTTTGTGAATCTTTTGCTACTCTTGTTGATCTCCCCAAAGAGAAGTGGTTTAAATATCACCCACCTAATAAAGAAGAAATTAAAGAACTGGTAGTATCTAAAGATGAAACTATTATCTATAATGTTGATCCAGTTGTTCCTACTACTTATATTGAAAAACCAGCTTTCCCTGTTAGGATAAAGAAACATGCTAAAGTTTCAACTGTGGTCAATAAAAGTTATATTAGAACACCTAAACCAACTGAAAAAATCAAGGTAGAACCTAGTGTTGCTATGGTTAAGGATCTCCTTGTTGAAAATATAGATGGGCATGTTATTTACTTCTGTGATGAAGCTGCTAGAAACGCCAAACCCGATGAAAAAGATAAACATAGACTTATTGTTGGCATGCTTATTGTCTCAGTTAAAATAGGAGATCACTGTTATCATGGTTTATGTCACATATGTGCTAGCGTGAGTTCTATTACTTTTACCTTATATCAAGAAATTATGAATGACATAGCACCCGCTGGAATAGAAGACATAGATGTTACTATTAAACTTGCTAATAGAGACACCATCACACCACTTGGGATTGTTAGATATGTCGAAGTCTTGTGTGGGAAAATAAAATACCCTACGGATTTTCTTGTTCTTGGTTCCCCACAAGATGACTTTTGTCCCATTATCTTTCGTAGCCTTTCTTGAACACCAATAATGCTAAAACAAATTGTGAGAAACAAAATGTCGGTGTTAGCTTTGGTGATGAGTCTCATGAATTTAATTTTTCCAAGTTTAGTAGAAAACATCATAAGAAAGAATTGCCTAGTAAGGATGAAATTATTGGTCTTGCTGCTATTGCTATACCTCCTACTGATCCTTTGGAACAATATTTTCTAGACCATGAAAATGATATGCATATGCATGAAAGAAATAAAATAGATAAGATTTTCTTTGAACAATGTCCTCTTCTTAAACACAATTTTCCTATTGAAACTCTAGGAGGACCTCCTCCACCTAAAGGTGATCCTGTGTTTGAATTAAAACAATTGCCAGACACTTTGAAATATGCTTATCTCGATGAGAAAAAGATTTATCATGTTATTATTAGTGCTAACCTTTTAGGACATGAAGAAGAAAGATTATTGAAAGTTCTAATGAAGCACCGAGCTGCTATTGGATATACTCTTGATGATCTTAAGGGCATCAGTCCCACTCTATGTCAGCACAAGATTAATAGGGAACCTGATGCTAAACCCGTTGTTGATCACCAACGTCAGTTAAATCCGAAAATGAAAGAAGTGGTAAGAACAGAAATATTAAATTTTTTGGAAGAAGGTATAATCTATCCTACAACTGATAGTAGACGGGTAAGTCCTTTTCATTGTGTCCTAAGGAAAGGAGTTATTACAGTTGTTCCTAATGATAAGAATGAACTTATTGCACAAAGAATTTTTACATGCTATAGAATGGTAATTGATTTTAGAAAATTAAAGAAAGCAACCAGAAAACATCATTACCCTCTGGCTTTTATTGATCAAATGCTAGAAAGATTATATAAGCACACACATATTTGCTTCCTTGATGGATATTCTGGTTTTTCACAAATACCTATTTCTCAACCTGATCAAGAAAATACCACTTTTACTTGTCCTTTTGGAACTTATGCTTATAGACCTATGCCTTTTGGTTTATGCAATGCACCCGCTACCTTTCAAAGATGTATGTCTGCTATATTCTCTAACTTTTGTGAAAAGATTATTGATGTCTTCATGGATGACTTTTCTATTTATGGGAAGTCTTTTGATGATTGTTTAAGAAATCTTGATCGAGTTTTGTAGAGATGTGAGCAAACAAATCTTGTCTTAAATGGGGAGAAGTGACACTTTATGGTTAACGAAGGTATTGTTTTGGGCCATAAAAGTTCTGAAAGAGGTATTGAGGTGGACAAATCCAAGGTTGATGCAATTGTGAAAATGACATGTCCTAAAGATATCAAAGGTATTCATAGTTTCCTTGGTCATGCTAGTTTCTATAGGAGATTAATCAAAGAATTTTCTAAAATTTCTAGGCCTCTCACAAATCTTTTGCAAAAGGATATTCCATTTGTTTTTGATGATGATTGTTTAGAAGCCTTTGAAACACCCAAGAAAGCCTTAATTTTTTCACCTATTGTTCAACCACCTGATTGGAACTTGACTTTTGAAATTATGTATGATGCTAGTGACTACACTCTTGGTGTTGTTCTAGGACAAAGAGTTGATAAGAAACTGAATGTTATTCATTATGCTAGTAAAAATCTAGAAAATACACAAAGAAATTATGCTACTATTGTTGGGGATATAACTACTGGGTATGAACCCCCTAGGAGGGTCCGGGTCATACCACTGGTGACTTATCAGTGAAGATGGCGAGTCATAGCAAGCCTATTGACGGCCCAAGACCCAGAGGTGACTTGAGGCCCAAGAGGATGAACCACCACATGTATAACTTGTATTGTAAGGCAAGCTTAGTTAGTCACTGAGCCGGACACGTTGTGTATGAGCCGACCGGGACTCCGTAAGCCGCCGGGCATCAACCTGTGTATATAAAGGGGTGACCCGGTGGAGGGTTAACTCGAGAAAGAAACAATCGAGAACTAGGTCAAGCGTATTCACTCCCTGGTCATATAAACCCTAGCAATATAACACAAAGCATGAGTAGGCTTTTACCTCGTTGAGAGGGGCCGAACCTGGCTAAACTCTCCATGTCCTTTGTCTCGTTTAACCCCTTCAAGATAACCTAGTTGCGATGGCTCCACGACTAAGTCCTTTTGTTGGGACATCTGCCGTGTTAAGTCCATGACAGTTGGCGCCCACCATGGGCCAGCGCATGGTGGTTTCGAGTTCTTGAAGGGCAGCTTCGCATGGATCAAGGGATATGCTATGGGTCAGATGGCCAAGAGTCGTCGCAGCAAGCTCTATATAGATGACGCAGGCTGGGGCCCCGAGGCCGGCTCAATTGAGTACGAGTACCGGGTCCCCTTCAGAGGTATCCACATCTTCATCAGCAAGATCGGCAAATCTGGCCCTGAGCTAGGCACCTGCACCGACATCATCAAGATGGCTCAGCGTGCACAACCAACCAAGGTTCAAGCCGCTGTGAAGCATGACTTTGTTGGTTTCATCCATGGGGCGGAATTTGAGGAACGATCTATATCTGGTGGTGAGACGGCTGTCCGCTCGGAAGGTGAATCATCAACCGGTGTGACCAATTCAATGTACCAACTGCAGGACGGCTGGCTTGGGGGCTGTTCCAATGGCAAGAGTATTCCGGACCCCTATGAGCCGCCAAATAGGGTTGCGATCTTCATGGCCGGTACACAGCTGGCGCTTGGCTCAATGACCGCCGCAACCATGACCTCCAGCTCAACAGCGGCGACGACTGGAGCTAGCGGCTCTGTGCGTCCGCCGGCTCAGATTCTGACAAAGTTGTCAGAGGCTTTGGTGACTTTGATGGGGGTGGAGGTGACCCCGGACACTCAAGAACAACATAAGGTGGATGTTGCGAAGTTATGAGATGAGATAACTCAAGCCAAGGAAGAGCTGGCGGCTGAGAACGCTAGGATGGCCACGGAGTGAGCTGCTTTGGACGCTCAGGCAAAACGGATTTAGGCAGAGTCTTTCCGGCTTACCTTAGATCAAAATGCTTCAAATGCCATCATGAGAAGGAGACACCAGAGTCGCTTACCTCTGGAGTACGACGAGAGAAACCTTTTCAACATGACAGGGCCAGGGACCAGTGACCCATCCGTGGTGAACCGGGCGGTTGAGGCGCCCGTGACTGGAGCACCGGTTCAGCCGCGTACTATGGATCCACCTCGTTTGGATATGACTCCGCCTCAGCATGTTCAGACACCATCGTGTCATTATTCGAACCCTTTGGATAATATGATTGCTGCGGTGTCATGATTGGCAGCTCTCCCAGTTGAAGGCGAGTCTCCAGCTGCGATAGAGACGAGGAGGGCCAGAGAACTCCTTCAGACGGCAGTGGCCCAGCAGGCGGCTTATTCATATAGCCGTGAACGTATTCGTTCAACCCCTCGCCCAAGCGGGAGTTATAGTAGACATATTGACTCACCGGCGGTTTCAAGCAGTGGGCAACACCATAACCAGCCTCATAGGCATGTCCCGGCATGCGGTGGTGTCGATGCCCAGACTTTGGTGGATCAGGGCCGGGCGCGTCAGGAGGCTGAGGTGGCGGCTCAACAACAATCTCCGCTTTATCCATCAGCATCGGTGGAGGCAGGAGTGACCTCTAGAACCTTGGATGTGCCGTGTTTAGTGCCGGCTCTGCGTAATGAGTGTCTGCCTAAGGATTTCAAGGGACCTCGTAAGGTGCCTAATTACACGGCGGATCAGCCCCCTGAGGCTTGGATTGAGAGCTATGAGATGGCCATGGAGATGCTGGATGTTAGTGATGCTGCATGTGCTAAGTATTTCACCATGATGTTGGATGGGCTGGCTCATACTTGGTTGAAAGGGCTGCCCGCTAACTCCATTAGATCATGCGCGGAGTTGAAAACTCATTTCATCCAAAAATTTAAAGACACGTGCAAGCAGCCTATGTCGATCTTGGATTTGGATTCTTGTGTCCAAGGTGAGGGCGAGGCAATAACCAATTGGGTGTGCTGGATCTCAATTGTTGTACACTCATCGGACAGTATCAATGCCGGTTCAGCAGTCCTGATGTTGGAGAAGAATTGTCATTTCCTTCCCCTTAAGCAGAAACTGGGGCGGCTTAAACGCCATTGCAATGACATGAGGGAGCTCATGGCGGCTCTCGTCAAATATGTCGACTCTGATAGTACCAAAGACCCCGACTCGGATGAAGACAAGGCGGGTAAGGGGAAGAGGAGCAGCAATACAAAGGGGCAGCAGCATAATACAGCGGGTCAAAGTGGCAACGGTAAGTGCAAGGCTGATGGCAATTTAGATTTTGTGGCTAACACCAATATACAGAATAATAATCAGCGTCACAAGAGAAATCCGCCCTGGCTTGGAGGGCCAAAGTTTAATATTGAGGCGATGATGAATCGGCCTTGTCCAAAGCATGGTACGCAAGAGAAGCCGACCAATTATCCATGGAAGGATTGCTTCATCATGAGGGAGTATAGGAATTCCATTTTTTTTCAGAACAATCATGGCCCGAATGGCGGCTCAGGATCCGGCTCTCACAGGCCTGGCTTTGGTGGCGGCGGTTCAAACTCTTGTTTCCAGGGCAAGGCAATCAAGGTGGTTTTAATCAGTAGTCTGGTCAAGGGAATCAGCAGTAGCAATCTGCTTATCAGAGTAAGCCGAAGCAGTTGAATAGTGGACAGTATCATGTGTTCACCACGAGATTATGTAAATGAGACTAGAAGATTCATAAAAGGGCGGTGAACGCAGTTGAGCCGGCGATTCCCCGTTACTTGCGATGGTCTGAACATCCTATTCTTTGGAGCTGCGAGGATCACCCGCCCCGGATTGACAATCCGGGTCACTTGTCTTTAGTGTTTGCGCCTCAGGTTGGAGGTTACAAGTTCACTAAGGTGCTCATGGATGGAGGAAGGAGCATCAATATCCTTTACTACGAAACTTTCCGTCGTATGAGTTTGATTGACAAGGATCTTAAGCTGTATAACACTGTTTTTCATGGTGTGGTGCCTGGTAAGTCAGCATATCTAGTGGGCAAGATAGCTTTGGAAGTGGCTTTTGGTGATGATCATGATTCTAGAGTTGAGACGTTGACATTTGAGGTGGTTAAGATTAAGACCCCTTATCATGCTTTGTTTGGGCGGGCGGCTTACACTAAGTTCATGGCGAGGCCATGTTATGTTTATCTGCAGCTTAGATGCCGAGTTATAAGGGTACCATTCTCTGTTGGAAAAGGTAGTGCCTAGGAGGCACTTAAGAATGCCTAGGCGCTAGGCAATGGCCCAACGCCTTGCCTAGGGCATAAGCAGAAGTCTAGGCAGAGCAAGTAAGAAATTGTCTACCCAAGCGAGAATTCATGCCATATTGCACTAATATGCCAAAAGGGCCATATTAAAATCGTAGTAGCTGGTCGTTAACATACTTATATGCCCTAAATTAATAAAATAAACATATAATAACCACATATACACCCTAATAGTAAAAACTATATAATCGCCTAGGCTGCGCCTAGGGCGCTTAAGCACCGCCTAGGCACTAGGCGAAGGCCAACCCCCTCGCTTACGCCTACCGCTTTTCCCACTACCATCACATTGCATGGGAACTGAAAGATAGCCTTGGAGTGTGAAGAGGGTGATGCTGCTTATGCTGAGTCCATTTGTGCAACAGAAGAATTGAAGTTTCACAAAGATAATGTTGACCCGGCGGATAAGACACCTGAAAGCACAAGTGCTCCCCGGGTAATTTTGGTAATTAATGTCAACATATCTCTTGTTGGACTAATACTTTCATCTAGCATATTTCAGATAAGTCCAACAGTGGAGTGGCTTGGACTAGAGGATGTGGGACCCCTTCAAGATGATGAAGACAAATGATTGGCTCTAGCTCAAAGCTTAGGACTCTACATTTTTCATTTTAGTGATCCAAGATCACATTGAGTCCATAGGAAAGCCAATAATATTATGAGGGGATGAGTTGTTGCTTAATGAGGTTCTTGCTCAAAGTGCTTAGTGATATACTCCACAACCCACAACCACTTTCTCATATCCAAATATGTCCCAAACCAAAAGTCAAACTTGGCCCCACCGAAATTTCCTATCCGGCGCCACCAAGTTCTCTTGACATAGTCATTGCCAGAAACCCTAATCAATTTGGTCTCACCGATGGGATCTCGGTCTCACCGAGATGGGCTTGCAAACTCTTTGTTGCCTATTGCATTAATTTCGGTCTCACCGAAACATGACATCAGTCCCACCGAGTTTGCTTGGCCAACTCTCTGTTTAGCTTATTACCAAAATCAGTCCCACCGAATTTGTGTAATCGGTCCAACCGAGATGAGGCTTTACCCTAACCCTAGCACATCGGTCCCACCGAGTTGATCAGGTTGGTCCCACCGAATACCCTAACGGTCACATTATGAACTAAATCAGTCTGACCGAGTTGTAAGATTCGGTCCCACTGCGTTTGGTGATTTGTGTGTAATGGTTAGATTTTGTGTGGAGGCTATATATACCCCTCCACCCACTCTTCATTCGTATAGAGAGCCATCAGAACATGCCTACACTTCCAACATACATTTTTTGAGAGAGAACCAGCTACACTTGTGTTGAGGTCAAGATACTTCATTCCAACCACATAAATCTTGATCTCTAGCCTTCCCAAGTTGCTTTCCACTCAAATCATCTTTCCACCAAGTCCTATCCTGTGAGAGAGAGTTGAGTGTTGGGGAGACTATCATTTCATGCACAAGAGTAAGGAGTTCATCATCAACACACCATTTGTTACCTCTTGGAGAGTGGTGTCTCCTAGATTGGTTAGGTGTCACTTGGGATCCTCCGTCAAGATTGTGGAGTTGAACCAAGGAGTTTGTACGGGCAAGGAGATCGCCTACTTCGTGAAGATCTACCCTAGTGAGGCAAGTCCTTCATGGGAGATGGCCATGGTGGGATAGACAAGGTTGCTTCTTCGTGGACACTTCGTGGGTGGAGCCCTCCGTAGACTCGAGCAACCGTTACCCGTCGTGGGTTGAAGTCTCCATCAACGTGGATGTACGATAGCACCACCTATCCGAACCACGCCAAAAATCTCCATGTCTTCAACTGCGTTTGCACACTCCAATCCCATCCCTTTACATTCTTGTAACTTGCATGATTTACTTTCCGCTGCTCTTATAATCTTGTCATGCTTGCTTGATATGTATTGTGAATGCTCAAACTTGTGCCAAAACTCCACTTCAACTTAAAGAAATTAAAAGCTGCAACTTTTCTTGCTAAGAGTCTATTCACCCCCCTCTAGACAACTCTTCTCGATCCTACAATTGGTATCAGAGCATTGGTCTCCATTGCTTTGGTAAACACCTTTGGAGGAAGATGGATGAGTCTATGTTGGGGAGTCTTAGACATAGAATGTTGGTGGGAAACAACACCTATGGGATCACGATAATCCCTACTACGGTTGTCGGGGCGCGGGTCGTGAGAAGAGCAGGATTAGCAGTTAGCACGAGGATCGTTTACCTAGGTTCGGGCAGCGAGGATGCGTAAAACCCTAGTCCTGCTTTGGTGGATGTATTCAGTGTTCTTGGGCTTTCGAACTAGCTACGGTGGTTGTGTAGTTCAAAAGAGCCGAATCCCCCTCCAGTACGCCATAGGCCTCCTTTTATAGTCGAAAGGGGCTGCCACACTGGCACATAGGAGGTGGAAAGGCCTACAGTACTACGAGCTTATCACCCGTATTACAGGACAAGACACATTTAATGCATCGCTTAGGTGTCCCTTAGCTTTATCGGGGCGGGAACGAGGCTCGTCCCATCCGTCACCGCTCCTCCTCGCTTCGACACACGCCCAGGCTAGTGATGCATGCAGTGCCATGTAGACAGGCAGGCAGCTGAGGTGGCACGGTGGTAGGGCCTTCATGAAGGTCCGCACGCCGCCACGTAGGTGCCTGCTGATTTGGCGTGGAAACTACATGTTGCCACGCAGGTGCCTGCCCAGCTGGTTGGGCTGGCAGCTGCATGTGAATGGCGGTGGTTGTGTTGGCTAGTACGGGTCTGGCAGTGGCCCTGCTGATGCCCTCGGCAAAGGCCTTGTCGGGGGCCGGCAAGGGTCTTGCCATTGCATTGCCGTCATCCCCAGAAATGGTCTTGCCGGGGGCCTTGCCATCATCCCGGGCAAGGGTCTTGCCGGGGGCCTTATGGACTTCCACGGCTAGGATCCCGCCGAGGGTCGCCGTCTTCTGGTCCACATCTGATCCTGAGTGTTTCTGTGTCTTCACAAAGATCTGCATGCCACCCTGGAGGTGCCTCCCGAGCCCTGGCCCAACATTGTTGATGGTGTTGGACACCGTGGGCTCAAGGGTGGTGTGCTCCGATGGCGTTGGGTGAGCTGCCCCGGCAAGGGTTTCGTCGGGGCCGTTGAGGCTTCCTCGGCAAGAGTTTTGCCGGGGGAACCTGTTTCGTCCCTCTGCTCTTTGTGCTCTCGGCCTTAGCATTGTCTTGTTTGCGTTGGTGCTTCGGCTTCTCTCCGGCTTCCCTCCTCTACCCTGCTAAGTGTAGCCGCGGCGCGTGGCTCTGACCGCCCGTGCACAAGTAAAGGGGTCAAAAGGAGCGCCCCTACTTTTGTACACCGATAGGAGCCCCTAGGCCTGGGCCATACATAAGCGCGACGCATTGTTGGGCTAGGCCCAGAATGGTGTACGTGCAGGTGGGGCGGATTTTACCACAGTAACTTCTTGTCCGTTGCTTTTCCCCATGACCCGTGTTGCACGCGCAATGTGGAGGGTCGTGCGTGACGTGGGGGTCATGCATGGGGAGGTTTCCGCATGCATGTGTCACATCGTGGTAAAGAGGCGGCTCGCGCCTTCCCCTTAAAAGGAGGGAGCCGCAGAGGCACGACCCATTTACTCGGGTGGACTCGGGTCGTGGCCTTCAAGGCGCCCGCGCCCCATGATCACGGGGCTGGGAGCGGCCGCCTTGCCCATCCCTTCAATGTTGCTCGCTCGCCATGTGTCCCTCATGAAGGTGGCAGGAGGTGGAGGCGGGAAACCGGGTCGTCGCTGATTGGGGCAGCGGGCCGGTCCTGATTCCCTGCGCCCCTGATGACCGGACTGGTCGAGTGGGGCGACTGAGCCCCGACTCCTCCCCTTTATAAGGAGAGGAGGGGGCGGCGTTCGACACTCTTCCATCATCCGTCTCCTTCCAGCTCTACTTCTTCCATCCATCTGCCATGGCGAGAGGAAGCGCTGGCCCTTCGACGGTGGCGGCAAGGGTTGCTGCTCGCTAGCGCGTTTCTCCTTCCCAAGAGCTCATGGCGGCGGAACCGGCCACAAGAGGAAGGGAGAGGGGGAAAGGTCGAGGCCGTCGTGGTGCCCTGGGGAGAGGAGGATGGAGCGGCGCATCAGCCTCGCCTCCGCCAGCGATGCCTCCCCTGACGAAGCACCATGTCGGGGACCAGCCCCGCGAGTTCTTCATCAGGCTACGCCGGCCACCGCGTTGCCGCCTCCGTCTCCCTACTGCCTTCGCTAGGGAGATGGAGCTCGATCCTCCCCAGACCCTTTGGTTGCACATGAAGGGCTACGGGAATGGCGGCACGCGGGTCAACGTCGACTTCCCTGCCCCTCACGTCATGTAACTCCGCCGCGGATGGAAGACGTTCACATGCAACCACAGCCTGACGACGGGGCTTGTCCTCTACTTCAAGTTAATGGAGGGTAGCCTGCTCTCCGTCAAGGTCTTCGGAGATCTCAGAACTCATTTGAAGTGCTGCGTGGAGAGCTCCTCCGATGATGAAGATTCCTCCTCAAGAGGGAGTGAGGAGGAGGATAGCGACAGCGATGGCAAGGGAGTCGGGCGGCAGGATGCCGACTCCGACTGATTGCGCCACCCCTCCCTCGGCCACGCGCCTTGCCTAGTGCCACCCTCGCCAAGCTCTCCATCGGGGTGCTCCCCGTCGCCTCCTTGGGCGGCTGGCGTAGGAGGGCCGGAGAGGGCGAAGAAGGCGGGTGGCGGCCGTCAAGTCGGAGTACGCGAGAACGGATGCCTTCATCGCGTATTGTCGGCCAGCTGTCTCATCTATCATCTCCCCTCCCAGCACCGGGACGTTCTCTTGGCACCTTCTGCTTCTCGCACCTCACCTAGGTGCTCTTTTCGCCCTCCGGCCCTCTTGTTACACTTTCTTAGGAGAGGTAAAAGGAAGGGATTACGAGCATCTTATCTTTTTTTGTAAGCCTGCGGGCACTTGTTTATTTTAAGACTCGTTACCCCCTCTTGCTCATGTTTTTAATTCCATATGAACTATACATATATGGGATGTTTTTAATGAAAAGGGTGCTTGCCGGGTTCTTTGAGCGTGAGCTAGGCCCATGCCAAGGATGAATCCTTGTTATTTTTAAGGTAAGCATCGTCACCCGACAATAGGCCTTGCCGTTTCCCTACTCCAGTCGACCATTCTCGCGCTCTTGGCGGAGGTAGGGGTGAAGTCGGGTTAGGCCCCTCGTTCATCTCCTTGCCACCGCGATTACTACCAAATTCCAATCCAGGAGGTAGCCCTCGGGTACAGAAAAGGGGGAGCACGGTGGTTTCAAGAACACGAATGAGGTTTCACATATCCCAGTTCTATACGGAAACGCACAACAAGGGGATGAAAGACTTATCTGAATCCGGAGCCCCCGACAACACCGGGCTTGCCGTGGTTGGTCCCTCGTATCTTTAGCTCCCGGCATCCTTGCCCTACCGGGGCCAGGGCGCCGGCTTGTTCTCCTTTTCCCAAGCAGCTCAGCAGAAGTGCCCTGCGAACCAAAGAGAACAAAAAGACGCACACTCGACCTCTAGGCTAGGGGTTAGTCGCCGCTAAGCACTATCAACCCTAACCGAGGGAAAGACTTGACCTAGCGTGCATGCTATAACTTAAGGCGCCAACGCTTCATTTATTTATGCTCAGGATCTGCGTCTGGCTCTGTACAGAGGGTTACATGCCTTGTCGGCAAAGCTTGTACAAAAAGTGGCTTGCCGGGGAGCCCGGTAAGCCGCGCCTTATGAGTAAAACCTGCGAAGATGCTCGATGTTCCAGGAGTTTCTCACTTGGATGGCATCTTCGGTCTCCAGACGGACTGCGCCGGGCCTGGTGACTCGTATTACCCGATGAGGGCCTTCCCACTTCGGCGTCAACTTGTTGGAATTCTTGGCCGACTGAATGCGCCGAAGAACAAGGTCGCCTTCCTCAAAGCTTCAGGCATGAACCTTGTGGCTATGCTAGTGGTGCAAGGCTTGCTGATAGCATGCTGCTCTCACAGCCGCTGGAAGACGATCTTCCTCAAGGAGCGTCGCGTCGTCTTGCTGCAACTGCTCTTGCTGAAGCTCGTCATAAGCGAGCACTCGAGGTGACCCGTATATGAGATCCGTGGGGAGAACTGCTTCTGCCCCGTACACTAGGGAAAAAGATGTCTGTCCGGTGGCTCGATCTAGCGTCGTCCTGATCGACCAAAGAACCGCCAGGAACTCATCCATCCAGTGCCTTCCGCTTTTGTGCAGCTTGTCAAAAGTCTTTGTTCTCAGGCCTCGCAGTACTTCAGCATTTGCCCTCTCCGCCTGGCCGTTGCTCCGTGGGTGTGCCACGGAAGCAAAATAGACCTTGCTGCTGAGGTCTTGGGTGTACTGCATGAAGGCGTGGCTTGTGAACTGCGTGCCGTTGTCGGTGATGACTCTATTTGGCACACCAAAACGGCAGGCTAGTCCCTTGAAGAACTTGACGGCTAACTGTGCTGTCACATTCCTCACTGCTTCCACCTCCGGCCACTTTGTGAACTTGTCAATCGCGACGTACAAGTACTCAAAGCCCCCGACAGCATGGGGGAAAGGGCCCAATATGTCGAGCCCCCAGACCGAGAATGGCCAGGAGAGAGGGATTGCTTAAAGGGATTGATCTGGTTGATGAAGCTTCTTTGAATGGAACTGTCATGCTTCACACCTGGTTACTAGTGCCATTGCATCCTGGAGGGTGGTGGGCCAGAAGAAGCCTTGCCGGAATGCTTTGCCGGCAAGGGCCCTCGACCCTATGTGGGAGCCACATATGCCTCCATGTAGCTCTGCCAATAGCTCTAGTCCTTCCTCCCAGGGGATGCACTTCAATTTCATACCGTTTGGTCTTTTTCTGTACAGGACGTCATCGACGAACTGGTACAAGGTGGACCGATGGGCTACCTTTTCCGCTTCTTCCTGCTCTTCAGGAAGTTCCCCTGTCTGGAGGAAACGGATGGTATGTTGTGCCCATGCCGAAGCCTGGGGCTCGACGACAAGGACCAGAGGCATTTCTTTCGCCATGGGGGCGGCCGTCTCTACGGCCAGGGCTTGGCGCCCTGCTGAAGCCAGCTGCCCCTTGCCAGGCTCGGAATCCACGGCGACACTCTTGCCGACGGCCCCTGGGGGCTCGGCGGGAAGGTACTTGCCGGGGCCCGATGTCCTCCGCTTGTTCCGTTCCGTTGATGGTTCGACGGATGGTTGAGTTAGCCGAAGCAAAAAGGTACCTGGTTCCCTAGGTAACTTGAGTGCAACGCGCTTTGACAGGTACTCAGCGATGTCGTTCTCCGCTCGGGGAACATGCTCCGCTTGAATACCGTCGAAGCGCTCCTCCAGCATCCTCACCTCATCTACGTAGGCCTCCATCAACGGACTCCGGTAATCTTTGTTGACCCGTCTGACAACAAGCTGTGAATCACCCCTGACGATCAGCTTCTTCACGCTGAGGTCCACCGTGATCCTGAGACCGGCGAGCAGCCCTCGTACTCAGCAGTGTTGTTGGTGGACATCTCCATGGGAAAGTGCATCTAGATTACATACTTGAGGTGCTCTCCGGTGGGTGCGACGAGCAGCACACCAGCACCGGTGCCTTGCAGCGAGAAAGCTCCGTCAATGTACATAATCCAGTCACGAGTTGTTTCCTTGCCGGGGAGAGTGGTCTCCTAGATCACTTCATCAGACGTCGAGGTCCATTCTGCAATGAACTCCGCCAGGGCTCTACACTAGATTGTCGAAGTACTTTCAAACCTCAACCCAAAGCTAGATAACTCCTAGGCCCACTCCACAATCCTTCCGGTTGCATCTGGGTTGTGTAGTATCCGTTGCAACGGGAGGCGGGTGACAACAGTGATCTCGTGGGCTTGGAAGTAATGACGCAGCTTCCTCGAGGCCATAAGGAGTCCGAAGAGCAATTTCTGCACACCGGAATATCTTGATCTAACCCCCTGCAAGAGGGAGCTAACAAAGTAAACCGGGTGCTGCATCATCTTCTTCTTCTGCACCACCCGACTTGACGGTGCGGGCTCTATCCCAATGGGTCAGGCTCTGCCGGGAGCCTTGCCTTGCCGGCACCACGCCCTACTGAGGGAGTCTCTGACTTGTTGTTTGCCGGTCCTGCCACAGCCACTGCCTCTTCGTCAACCTCCCTCTGCGGCACCAGCGTGACACTGACCACTTGATTTGTTGCCGCCATATACAGCAGCGACGACTTGTGGTCTAGGAGCAACTAGTATAGGTGTAGAGGAAAGGTATCTCTTCAGGTCTTGCAACGCCGCCTCGGCTTCGGGGGTCCATTCCATTGGGCCCGCCTTCTTGAAAATATTGAAAAAGGGAAGGGCGCGCTCGACAGACTTGGAGATGAATCGGCTCATGGCGGCAACGCAGCCAGTGAGTCGATGCACATCCTTGATCCGCTTGGGCGCCTCAATCTGCTTGATAGCCTTGATCTTTTCTGGGTTTGCCTCGATCCCACGCTGCGACACAAAGAACCCGAGAAGTTTGCCGGACGGAATGCCGAAGACACACTTCTCAGGGTTCAGCTTGAGGTTGATCTTGTGTAGGTTGGCAAACGTCTCTTCTAAGTCTTGCACAACAGTCGCCCTATCCTTGGTTTTGACTACTATGTCATCCATATAGGCTTCCATATTTCTATGTAGCTGGGGTTCAAAACCAATTTGGAATGCTCTTGCAAATGTTGAACCAGCACTCTTCAACCCGAAAGGCATCCATAAAAAGCAATACGTACCACATGGGGTGATAAATGTTGTCTTATCTTCATCTTCTCTTGCCATGAAGATTTGGTGGTAGCCCGAGTAGGTGTCGGGGACTGATAACAGACCACACCCAGTCGTGGAGTCAACAATCTGGGCGATGCACGACAATGGGAAGTGATCCTTAGGACAAGCCTTATTGACATCTGTGTAGTCAATGCACAACCTCCACTTCCCATTTGCCTTGCGCACCACCACCGGATTGGCCAACCACGTCGGGTGGAGCACTCCTCTCACCAAACCTGCCACTTCCAATTTCCTGATCTCCTCTGTGATGAAATCCTGTCGTTACAAAGCTTGCTTCCTGACCTTCTGCTTGACGGGTCTCGCATGGGGACAGACGGCAAGGTGGTGCTCAATCACTTCCCTGGGAACGCCGGGGATGTCGGATGCTTGCCACGCAAACACATCGACATTCGCCCACAGGAAAGTGACGAGCATGCTTTCCTATTTGCCGTTGAGGGTGGAGCTGATGGTGAAAGCCCCTCCCGTGCCATCCTCCTTGACGGATACCCTCTTGGTCTCTGGTGGTATAGCTCTGGATTTCTTGCTCTTGCCGGTAGAGCTCTCGGGCACGTCCTCGATGGTAGCGCAACACTCCAAAGAGGCGCACTTGCCAGAGTGGGTGTGAGAGGTCATGCCAGTCTTCTTCTTCCCTCCCCGGGCCTCAACGGCAGGAGCAGGTGCCTTGGCGGCAGCTACTGCAACTGCTTCTCGATAGAGTTGGTCAGCGCAGATCAGCGCATCCTTCTTGTCGGAAGGGACGGTGATGATGGTCATCGGCCCAGGCATCTTCAGCGTATTGTAGGCGTAGTGCGATGCCGCCATGAACTTGGCTAGTGCCGGGCGGCCGAGGATCCCGTTGTAGGGCAAGGGGATCTCGGCCACATCAAAGACGATCCTCTCCGTCCTGTAGTTCAACTCACCTCCAAACGTCACAGGCAATGTGACTTTCCCCTTCGGCTGGCTCCTACCCGGGCTGACCCCTTAACACGTACCCATTTCCTCAAGGTCTCCATCAGGAATTTGCAGCCTTTTGATCACGACGGGTGAGATCAAGTTCAGGCCGGCCCCGCCGTCAACCAGCATCTTATTCACCTTGAGGTTGCGTATCGTTGGTGAGACCAACAACGGCAAACACCCGATCGCAGTCGTTCGGTCAGGGTGGTCCTCGGCGTCAAAGATGAGGGGCATGCTGGACCACTTCAGTGGCTTCTCAGCGTCGAACGATGGCTCTGCGGCTGTAATCTCACGCGCCCACTGCTTGAGCTGGCGGTGAGAAGTGTGCAGCGAGGCACCACCATCGACGCACATGGCCTCCGTAGCCTTCTAGAACTCATGCTCACTGGACTCGTCATCCTCGTCACGATCATCGTCT
Organism: Triticum aestivum; assembly: GCF_018294505.1. Taxonomy (NCBI): domain Eukaryota; kingdom Viridiplantae; phylum Streptophyta; class Magnoliopsida; order Poales; family Poaceae; genus Triticum; species Triticum aestivum. Next base: position 208,239,157 of record NC_057803.1, on the reverse strand, counting down.
TCCTACTTCTTGTTGCGGCCCCGGGCGGGCCTCTCTTGCTGGTTATCCTTGCCGCGGTGACCCCCTTGGCCGCCACGCTTCTTGCCGGATCATTCGGCACCATCCAGACCCTTCTCCTTGTCCCGCCTCTCATATTCGGCTTTTTGTTTTTTAGCGAGCAGCTCAACTTGTTGGCAGTTCTGGAGGTCGTGGCCCTTGGTGCGGTGGATCTTGCAGTACTGCTTGTCGGAGCCTCCTGGCTTGTCGGCACACGCCAAGGCCCGGCAAGCGGCACACCCGACAATCTCCTTGCCGGGGTCGTCTGCCTTGGCCTTCTTGGCAGCGCTCGTGTCGCTGGATCCCTCGACGGCAAGAAGAGTCTTGTCCTTGCATTTCCTGTTGCGACACCGGCCCTTCTTCATCGGGACGGCGGTGTCTGCGTCGGTAGAGTCGGTTTCCGCACCGGCGTCTTCGCCGGGGGTACTTCCTTCCCTCTTTAGCCAGGCGCATCTATCGGCCAGAACGTAAAGTTTGGCCACGTCTTTGACCTTGTTCATCGCCAGCTCTTCACACATCTTGCGGTTACGCACATTCTGATGGAATGCGCCGATCATGGCGGCACGATGAACATCCGGGATGTTGTAATGCACTCAGCCGAATCTCTGTATGTACTTGTGCGGATTTTCACCTTCCTTCTATGGAATGATATGCAAATCGCTCGCCTGGCCATGAGCTTGGTGGCCTCAAGTGAAGGCACCAACGAACTCGTTGCACAGATCTGACCAAGAAGAAATGGAATCCGCCGGCAACTGCATCAACCAAGACATGACATTGAGTTTCAGGGCCAACAGGAAGTAATTAGCAAGCACCTTGTTGTCACGAGCTCCTGCGGCTTGCATCGCGATGGTGTAGATGCTGAGGAACTCTGACGGTTGGGTCTTGCCGTCGTACTTATCGCCGACGTCGGGCTTGAACATGCGGTGTGATGGCCACTAGAACTGCTGCAGCTCACGGGTAAAGGCTGTGAAACCCACCTCGTAAGGTAGGCCGCCGGAGCCTCCCGATGCTGGGTGGTCCATAGCGGGCCCCGCCCGCCTGTCTGACTGGTGGCGCGTATCACGCCGGCCCTTGATGATGGTTCGAGCGTCTTCATGGGCTCGTTCCTGATGAACCTGGCATTGATCGTGGCAGGTCAGTGGGTCAGACGAAGCTATGGAAATGTCATCACAAGCGTCATCACGACAGACCTACATCCGCGGTGGCCGGCATGGAGGAGGAGAGTGCATCGTGGCCGCGGTGCCTCCGGTCCCTCCACCGCCAGCATGCAGTGGCTCGATGGAGCGCCGACCCGAGGGCCCCACCGGCCGTGGCTCGTTGAGGGAGTCCTGGATTAGGGGTATCCGGATAGCCGGATTATATCCTTTGGCCGGACTGTTGGACTATGAAGATACAAGATTGAAGACTTTGTCCCGTGTCCAAATGGGACTCTCCTTAGCGTGGAAGGCAAGCTTGGCAATACGGATATATAGATCTCCTTCCTTGTAATCGACTCTTTGTAACCCTAGCCCCCTCCGATGTCTATATAAACTAGAGGGTTTAGTCCGTAGGACCAACAACAACAATCATACCATAGGCTAGCTTCTAGGGTTTAGCCTCTTCGATCTCGTGGTAGATCAACTCTTGTAATACTCATATCATTAAGATCAATCAAGCAGGAGTATGGTTTTACCTCCATCGAGAGGACCCGAACCTGGGTAAAAACATCGTGTCCCCCGTCTCCTGTTACCATCCGCCTAGACGCACAGTTCGGGACCCCCTACCCAAGATCAGCCGACATTGGTGCTTTCACTGAGAGTTCCTCTGTGTCATCATCGTTAGGCTTGATGGCTCCTTCAATCATCGATAGCGATGCAGTTCAGGGTGAGACTTTTCTCCCCGGACAGATCTTTTTATTTGGCGGCTTCGCACTGTGGGCCAACTTGCTTGGCCATCTGGAGCTGATCGAGAGCTACGCCCCTGGCCATCAGGTCAGATTTGGAAACTTGAACTACACAGCCGACATCCACGGAGACTTGATCTTCGACGGATTCGAGCCCTTGCCGAGTGCGCCGCACGGTCACGATGAGCATGATTTAGCTCTACCATCAGACAGTCGGGAGATCGCACCGGCGACTGCTCCGACCCTCAATTCAGAGCCAGTTGCGCCATCCAAGGACGGGTGGATAGACCCCGCCACGGAGGCCGCATCTTCAGCGGCAATCGAGCCAAATACCGACCTTACCCTTCACGGGAGCCGTGACGCCGAACTGCCGGATTCTTCCCCGGCCACGGACTTCGAACCGCCTGCGCCCGTGCCTATCGCATCCAACTGGGCGCCGATCATGGAGTTCACCTCCGCGGATATCCTTCAGCACTCACCCTTTGGCGACATACTGAACTCATTAAGGTCTCTCTCCTTGTCAGGAGAGTCCTGGACGAACTATGGATGGCAAGATCGGGATGCGGACGACGAAGAAATTCGCCGCCCACCCACCACCCACTTAGTAGCCACTGTCGATGATTTGACCGACATGCTCGCCTTCGACTCCGAAGACATCGACGGTATGGACGACGATGTAGGAGACGAACAGGAGCCACTGCCCACAGGGCACTGGACGCCCACTTCATCATATGATGTATACATGGTGGACACACCCAAAGAAAACGACGACGAGGAACGGAAGGACGCAACGAAGGATCGTTCCCTCGAGAAGCAGTCAAAGCGGCGGCATAAGCACCGCTCCAAATCCTGCCTCGGCAGAAAAAACGATCATATAGACCCAGCGATAGAGCAGGGTGAGCCAGCGGACGACAAACACGACATTGAACCACCGTCCGACCACGGCAACATGGAGAATCAAACCAAACAACGCGAGTCCAGCGAAGATAACAGTCCGGATGACATCACATCGGACAGGCACCTGGAGCAACAGAACACCCATCAAAGGCTTGTTGCCGCTGCGAGGAGTCTGAAAAAGCAGAAGCAAAGGCTGAGGGCTGTACAAGACACACTCAGAATTAGATGGAGTAAAGTACTCAATAGTGCAGCAAAGTACGGCGGTAGTCGCCACACAGAGAGCTACCCGAAGCGAAAGCTGCTACCTGAATTCGATGAGGAGGCCTTAGATCCCCCGCAATCAAAAAACAAAACAGCCATCCGGTCGGATAGACGACCTCATGGTCAACATAGAGCGGCAAACGATGCCGCACACGAGCCAGTACGCGATCCACGTGAGGGCTCGCATCAAAAGGACAACGCAACCAGATCCATCTACGGGCCAAGCAAGCGCGCTCCAGCACGCAATGCAACACAACAAAAATCCGAACACCATGGTACACCCAAATACAGGGGTGCCGCACACCCCCTATGTTTCACCGATGAGGTGCTGGACCATGAATTCCTAGAGGGATTCAAACCCGTAAACATAGAGGTGTATGACGGAACGATAGACCTTGGGGTCTGGATTGAGGACTACATCCTCCATATCCACATGGCTCGAGGAGACGATCTCCACGCCATCAAGTACTTACCCCTCAAGCTCAAAGGGCCAGCTCGGCACTGGCTTAAAAGCCTCCCCGAAAACTCCATTGGAAGCTGGGAAGAGCTCGAAGACGCTTTTCGGGCAAATTTTCAAGGGACCTATGTCCGACCACCAGATGCAGACGATTTAAGTCATATAACTCAATAGCCCAGAGAGTCAGCCCGAAAGCTTTGGAACATGTTTCTCACTAAAAAGAACCAAATAGTCGACTGTTCGGACGCCGAAGCCTTAGCAGCTTTCAAGCACAGCGTTTGAGACGAATGGCTTGCCAGACACCTCAGCCAAGAAAAGCCAAGAACAATGGCAGCATTAACAAGCCTCATGACCCGCTTTTGCGCGGGCGAGGACAGCTGGTTAGCCCGATGCAGCACTAGCGACCCAAGTACATCCGAAGTCAGGGACAGAAACGGGAAGCCACGACGCAGCAAAAACAAGCGCCGAAATAAACAAGATAGCCCGAAGAGCATGGCGGTAAACGCCGGATTCAGAAGCTCTCGGCTAGGTCAGCAAAAGCTGCCCTCCAAAGGAAACAGAGACGAACTGTCCAGCCTGAACAAGATTCTGGACAAACTATGTCAGATCCACAACACCCCCGATAAACCTGCAAATCATACCCATAGAGAATGTTGGGTCTTCAAGCATTCCGGCAAACTCATCGCCGAACATAAGGGGCAGGATACACCAAGCAAAGACGAGGACAAGCCTCGCAAGCAAAGCACTGGGGAACATAAGAAATTCCCACCAGAAGTCAAAACAGTAAACGTGTTACACGTGATGAAGGGGAGAAACAAAGCGGCACTCCTAGAGACACATGCCCCAGGGCCTATCACCGCAGAGTTCTGCCACTGGTCGTCCAAACCAATCACCTTTGACCATCGGGATTACTCGGCAAGTATCCGGCATGCAGGATGGGCTGCCTTGGTGTTAGACTCAATAATTGACAGATACCACTTCACACGAGTCTTGATGGATGGCGGTAGTAGTTTAAACCTCATATATCAGGACACAGTCCGCAAAATGGGTATAGACCCAACAAAAATCAGCCATAGCAATACTACCTTTAAAGGAGTAACGCCAGGCCCAGAAGCCCATTGTACGGGCTCCCTGCTACCAGAGGTTATATTCAGCTTTCCCGATAACTTCCGCAGCGAAAAGTTAACCTTCCACATCGCTCCATTCCAAAGTGGCTATCAAGCACTACTCGGAAGCAAAGCTTTTGCTCGCTTTAACGCAATACCGCATTACGCTTCTCTCATGCTTAAGATGCCCGGTGCACGTGGCATCATTACAGTAAATGGAAATATTGAGCGCTCCTTACGCGTGGAAGACCGTGCGGCTGCCTTGGCAGCCGCACACTAGACGAACTCACCAGCTAGAGCATCTGATAGGTCGTTAAGACCACGGACATGGTTAGACGAGTCCGGTGTAGCTATATATAATTGATACAGGTTTGATGGCTCAACGCGTGTGAACAAGTTACAATTAGGCTCAACTTTACTCATCTGGAACTATACATGGTTTATTTAGTATAACCTACCTTTTGCACGACAACTTTTCAACTAAGTTCCTCTCTTTTTCAGATGACCATCATGCTACACCTGTCCAGGATACGGCACAATGGAGACACATGTGCACACGTGCAACAGGGACCCGTTCCAAGGATTCTTTTTAGATTAAGACCCTGCGTAAACCTTTTTTACTATCTCTTGTTGATACACATCCCCCGGATTCTCAGTACAACTGAGAAGGATGCTGACGTATTGGCATGTGGCCACGTCAGAATATTGCGAGTACCTGGACAACAGGGGCTTATTACAAAGGGCACTGTTTAGCCCGGTTTACATCGTAAAGACCGAATACCTTAGGGAGTGTTCGGCGTCGCGAGTTTGGCCTTATATGCATCAGCTCTGAATCATGTATTTGGTCAAATGTTGGGTTTGCCTGACTCCTACGTTTTGCTGCCTTACGTTCCACTCTATCGGCTAGGGTGGCACCAGGAGAACTACTGCGATTGGGCCCTGGTTCATCCGGACGAGCACCTCAGTAGAGAAAGCCGAAAACTAACTGTCATGATATAGCTTGAGACTAGTCAACCACTCGATGACCTAGCGGAATCTTCGAGATTCCTCCGCCTTAACGAAGGGCCGTTTCCCGGCCAAGCATGTACGCGCCCCAAATTCGGATGAGCGCGGAGCCACCAGGGGCTATATAGTAGCCCCACTGTCAAACTCCTCTGGCTAAGTGAAAGTGTTAAAGCATTATAGTCTGAGAGGCTAGATTAGGGGGTATCTGGACAGCCAGATTATATCCTTTGGACGGACTGTTGGACTATGAAGATACAAGATTGAAGACTTCGTCCCGTGTCCGGATGGGACTCTCCTTGGCGTGGAAGGCAAGCTTGGCAATACGGATATATAGATCTCCTTCCTTATAACCGACTCTGTGTAACCCTAGCCCCCTCCGGTGTCTATATATACCGGAGGGATTAGTCCATAGGACCAACAACAACAATCATACCATAGGCTAGCTTCTAGGGCTTAGCCTCTTCGATCTTGTGGTAGATCAACTCTTGTAATACGCATATCATCAAGATCAATCAAGCAGGAGTAGGGTTTTACCTCCATCGAGAGGGCCCGAACCTGGGTAAAAACATCATGTCCCCCATCTCATGTTACCATCCGTCTAGACGCACAGTTTAGGACCCCCTACCCGAGATCCACCGGTTTTGACACCGAAACTCGTCTTTGTTGGCAACACCGACGAGGCTCCGGATAGTGGCTCTCCACTCGTCGAGCTTCTCCACGGCGGGGGGGAGTCGAGGAGCAGCTGCGCGCGTGCCAAGGCTTCTGCTGGCGTGGGCGGTGGCGAAAGCTGCGTGGACCGTGGCGTGCTTTGACTTCTAACCATGTTAGAAGGAGCTCTGTCATGGCCCAGCAGCTGTGCGCCATCCTTGCCAGCACTTCGGCGGGTGTGCTGGCCTCCTTCGTCCCGCGGATGATGCACATGACTTTTCCCACGACGGCGTCCAAGGTCACCGGCGTGGTGACGCTGCTCGTTGCGCACAACCTGGGAAGAGCGCGCTTTGGGCGCCGGAGTGGGCGTCTTGGAGGTTGCCGTGCCGCCCGCGGGTGGTACGGCGACGCCCCCAGAGGGTCCCGCGCCGTCTGTGGGGTCCCATCTCCGTCTCTGGATTTCGCGGCGTGTGGCCCGTTGCCTTGCGCGCGAACCACGCCGCTCGCCAGGCTCTGACTACCAGAGCGATGTTGGTGCTCGCGGGTCGCGCCTCGGGTTCTGTCCATGACCGGCCCGCTGCTCGCCCACACCGGTACGGGTTGTCGGCTCCCGATGAACCGACCGCCGTGGCCTTCTTCTTCTTGGGAGCCATGGCGACGAAGAACTGCTAGGCTAACTACTAGACCAGATTCTCACAACTGCGACCCCCTTCCTAGCGCGCCAAAGATGTCGGTGGGAAACGACACCTATGGGATCACAAGAATCCTTACTACGGTTGCCGGGGCGTGGGTCGTGAGAAGAGCAGGATTAGCAGTCAGCACGAGGATCCTTTACCCAGGTTTGGGCCGCGAGGATGCGTAAAACCCTAGTCCTGCTTTGGAGGATGTATTCAGTGTTCTTGGGCTTTCGAACTAGCTACGGTGGATGTGTAGATCAAAACAGCCGAATCCCCCTCCAGTACGCCATAGGCCTCCTTTTATAGTCGAAAGGGGCTGCCACAGTGGCACACAAGAGGTGGAAAGGCCTACAGTACTACGAGCTTATCGCCCGTATTACAGGACAAGACGCATTTAATGCATCACTTAGGTGTCCCTTAGCTTTATCGGGGACGGGAACAAGGCCTGTCCCGTCTGTCACTGCTCCTCCTTGCTTCGACAAGTGCCCAGGCTAGTGATGCATGCAGTGCCATGTAGACATGCGGGCAGCTGAGGTGGCGCGGTGGTAGGGCCTTCATGAAGGTCCACACGCCGCCACGCAGGTGCCTGCTGATTTGGCCTAGAAGCTGCATGTTGCCACACAGGTGCCTGCCCAGCTGGTTGGGCTGGCAGCTGCATGCGAACAACGGTGGTAGTCTTGGCTGGTATGGGTCTGGTAGTGGCCCTGCTCATGCCCTTGGCAGAGGCCTTGCTGGGGGCCCGACAAGGGTATTGCCGTGGCATTGCCATCATCCCCGGCAAGGGTCTTGCTGGGGGCCTTGCTGTCATCCCCGGCAAGGGTCTTGCCGGGGGCCTTGTGGACTTCCTCGGCTAGGATCCCACCGAGGGTCGCCATCTTTTGGTCCTCATCTAATCCTGAGTGTTTCTCTATCTTCACAAAGATCTGCATGCCACGTTGGAGGTGCCTCCCGAGCCCTGGCCCAACGTGGTTGATGGTGTTGGAAACCGTGGGCTCAAGGGTGGTGCGCTCCGCTGGCATTCTGCGAGCTGCCCTGGCAAGGGTCTCGTCGGGGCCGCTGAGGCTACCCCAGCAAGAGTCTTGCTGGGGGAACCTGTTTCGTCCCTCTTCTCTTTGTGCTCTCGGCCTTGGCGTTGTATTGTTTGCCTTGGTGCTTCGGCTTCTCTCCGGCTTCCCTACTCTGCATTGCTAAGTGTGGCCGCGGCGCGTGGTTCTGGCCGCCCGCGCACAAGTAAAGGGGTCAAAAGGAGAGCCCCTACTTTTGTACACCGACATAGAGTGCCTATTCTTGATGGAGAGTATTTTCATGAGTGAAAAAATGAGATGCTTAAGATCTTCAATGAATATGATTTAACCAAGCACATTACTACTCCTTGTGCTCGCATTGTTGATCCTTCACATCCTACCCTTGATGAGTCTATTGACATGATTCACAATCTTAGAACTATCAATCTTATCATTAGAGGATTGCCCAAAAATTTGATTGCTAGCTTACCTACTCTTGATTGTGCCTACACTATATGGAGATTTCTTGAGGAACGATTCCCAAATTATTCCTTGAAAATCCTTGATGAGATTCTTCATAAGTCTATTGCCTTGAGTAAGATGAGTTCTAATGATCCCAAGTTTGGTGATTGCTTATTTGATCTTACTAATCTTACGAGTGGAAAAGGAGATGTTGGAATTATTAGCAATATCATTTCCGAGGTCATTAGAATCCATAGAGATGAACATTGTTACGGTCATACTTCTAATGAATTACCCTCTCTAGGAGTTGATCCATCACATGACGATGTTGAACATGGATACTATGATGAGGATGATGATAGTGACTATAATCTTGATGATGCGATGAGACACTTTGGTCTTATGGCTAATCTTCGTGGCTACATGGCTGGAGGAAAGGAATGGGTCCTTGATAGTGGATGTACTGATCATATGATCGAAGACAAAGATATGTTTCGTGAGCTTGCTGAAAACAACGGCCCTCGAAAGTATGTCACTTTCGGTGATAACTCAAAGGGTAAGGTGGCCATCTCACAGGATAGCTCCATACAAAATGTTATGCTTGTTGAATCTCTTGGCTACAATTTACTTTCCGTATCTAGACTTGCTGACTTTGGTTTCAATGTCCTATTTACTGAAGTAGATTGCCAAGTGTTTCGTAGAGATAACCATAAAATGGTCTTTACCGGTATATGTGGAGGTGATCTTTACATTGTTGACTTCACTAATAAGGCTCAACCTAGACCTTGCTTAATTGCTAAATTTTCTAAAGGCTGGTTGTGGCATAGAAGGCTAGGTCATGTGGGCATGCGAAATCTTGATAAGCTTATTAAAGGTGATCATATCCTTGGAGTAAAAGATGTTATATTTGACAAGGATAGACTTTGTAGTGCTTGTCAAGTAGGAAAACAAGTTGGAGGAAGTCACACCGTGAAGAACATTATGACCACGAGAAGACCACTCGAGCTACTTCATATGGATCTTTTTGGTCCCAATGCCTATAAAAGTCTCAGTGGTAACTCATTCGGTCTGGTTATAGTTGATGATTTTTCAAGATTTACGTGGGTGTTCTTTCTTGATGATAAATCGTAGGTCCAAAAGATCTTCAAAAACTTTGCTAGGAAGGCCCAAAATTAATTTGAAGTGACCAAGAAGGTTCGCAGCGACAACGGAATGGAGTTCAAGAACGCAAATGTGGATACCTTTCTTGACGAAGAAGGGATCTCACATGAGTTCTCGGCTACGTACACGCCTCAACAAAATGGAGTTGTTGAGAGGAAGAACCGAACTCTTATTGAGATGGCTAGAACGATGCTTGATGAGTACAAGACTCCAAAACACTTTTGGGCGGAAGCGGTTGAGAAAGCTTGTCATGCAACAAATCGCTTGTATCTTCACAAGCTACTTGGCAAGACGGCATACGAGCTCCTCACCAGTAACAAACTCCAAGTTGGATACTTTTGAGTGTTCGGCTCAAAGTGCTACATTCTTGATAAGCATTGTCGCTCTAAATTTGCTCCTAAATCTCATGAAGGTTTCCTACTTGGTTATGGCTCAAACTCCCACACTTACCGGGTCTACAAGAATTTCACCTGAAAGGTTGAAGAGATGGTACATGTGAAGTTTGATGAATCTAACCGCTCGCAAGTAGAGCAATTGCCAATTGATGTAGGAGACAAAGACCCTTCGGAAGCAATTCAAGACTTGTCTATCGGCAAGATTCGTCCAACAGAGGTGAAGGAGAGTACCTCGTCCATCCAAGTGGAAGCTTCCACCTCACGACAAGGTGAACCAAGAGTTGACTTGGAAGCATCCACGAGTGGGACACACCAAGACGAAGAAAACAAGGACGTACACTAAGATGAACCTCCTCAACCTCCTCCACCACGACAAGAGAACGACAACGTCAACAATGAAGAAGGCCAAGATGAAGAAGAACAAGATGAAGAAGATGTTCCACCCCGACCCAAGCAAAAGCATCCACGAGTTCGAGCAAGAGTCGCCAAAGACCACCCCGTCGAGCAAATCTACCATGATATCCAAACCGGGAGAATCACTCGCTCTAAAACTCGTTTGGCTAACTTTTGTGAGCATTATTCATTCATCTCTAGCATTGAACCTATGAAGGTTGAAGAAGCATTGGAAGATCCGGATTGGATAAATGCCATGCATGAAGAGCTACACAACTTTCAGAGAAATCAAATGTGGACGTTGGTCGAGAAGGCCGACAATAACCACAACATCATCGCTACCAAATGGGTGTTTCGCAACAAGCAAGACGAAGATGGTCAAGTCGTCCACAACAAAGCTCATCTAGTCGCCCAAGGATACACTCAAGTCGAAGGTATGGACTAGGTGAGACGTATGCCCCCGTTGCTAGACTTGAGTCCATCCGCATCTTACTTGGCTATGCTAATCACCATGATATCACTTTATAACAAATGGACATTAAAAGTGCTTTTCTAAATGGTGAAATTGAGGAGGAAGTTTATGTTAAACAACCTCCCGGCTTTGTCAATCCTAAGAAACCCGATCATGTTTACAAACTTCACAAAGCCCTTTATGGTCTTAAAAAATCTCCTAGAGCGTGGTATAAATGCTTGACCAAGTTCCTTATTGAAAAAGGCTTTGAAATTGGAAAAATAGATTCTACTCTTTTTACTAAACGGGTTAATGGTGAGTTATTTGTATGCCAAATTTATGTTGATGATATCATATTTGGCTCAACTAACCGTCATTTTAGTGAGAAGTTTGGAAAGCTAATGTCAGAGAAGTTTGAGATGTCTATGATGAGTGAACTCAAGTTCTTTCTTGGTTTGCAAATCAAGCAAACTAAGGTAGGCACCTTTGTCTCTCAAACAAAGTACACCAAGGACTTATTCAATAAGTTCAACATGCAAGAAAGCAAAGGTATGAAAACTCCCATGCCTACTAGTGGACATCTTGACTTGACTAAGGACGATGAACCGGTTGATCAAAAAGTTTATCGCTCTATGATCGGTTCATTGTTATATCTATGTGCCTCTCATCCCGATATTATGCTAAGTGTGTGCATGTGTGCATGATATCAAGCGGCCCCCAAAGAATGTCATCTTAAGGCTGTGAAAAGGATAGTGAGATACCTAATACATACACCAAATTTTGGCATTTGGTATCCTAAGAGGTCATCTTTTGATCTTGTTGGCTACTCTGACTCGGACTAAGCCGGAGACAAGGTTGATAGAAAGTCCACTTCGGGTACTTGTCAATTTCTTGGTAGATCTCTTGTGTCTTGGTCTTCCAAGAAACAAAACTCGGTATCCTTATCCACCGCCGAAGCGGAATACATTGCCGCTGGTTCATGTTGTGCTCAATTACTTTGGATGCCCAAACTCTTAAAGATTATGGGATTAATGTGAAACATGTTCCATTGCTTTGTGACAATGAGAGTGCTATTAAGATTGCTCACAATCCCATGCAACATTCTCGAACTAAGCATATTGAAGTTTGTCATCATTTCATTTGAGATCATGTTGCTAAAGGGGACATCGATCTTAAGCATGTTCGTACCGATAAGCAATTGACAGATATATTCACCAAACCTCTTGATGAGAAAGCCTTTTGCCATTTGAGAGGTGAATTGAACATCATTGATGCTTCAAACTTAGAGTTGACCCACAAGTATAGGGGATCTATCATAGTCCTTTCGATAAGTAAGAGTGTTGAACCAAACGAGGAGCAGAAGGAAATGATAAGTGGTTTTCAGCAAGGTATTCTCTCCAAGTACTGAAATAAGTGGTAACAGATAGTTTTGTGATGAGATAATTTGTAACGAGCAACAAGTAACAAAAGTAAATAAAGTGAAGCAAGTTGGCCCAATCCTTTTTGTAGCAAAGGACAAGCCTGGACAAACCCTTATATAAGGAAAAGCGCTCCTGAGGACACATGGGAATATCGTCAAGCTAGTTTTCATCACGTTCATATGATTTGCATTCGGTACTTTGATAATTTGACATGTGGGTGGACCGGTGCTTGGGTGTTGTTCTTACTTGAACAAGCATCCTACTTATGATTAACCTCTATTGCAAGCATCCGCAACTACAACAAAAGTATTAAGGTAAACCTAATCAGAGCATGAAACATATGGATCCAAATCACCCCCTTACGAAGCAACGCATAAACTAGGGTTTAAGCTTCTATCACTCTAGCAACCCATCTTCTACTTATTACTTCCCAATGCCTTCCTCTAGGCCCAAATAATGGTGAAGTGTTATGTAGTCGATGTTCACATAACACCACTAGAGGCTAGACAACATACATCTTATCAAAATATCGAACGAATACCAAATTCAAATGACTACTAATAGCAAGACTTCTCCCTTGTCCTCAGGAACAAACGTAACTACTCACAAAGCATATTCATGTTCATATCAGATGGGTAATAATATGCATAAAGGATCTGAACATATGATCTTCCACCAATTAAACCAACTAGCAACAACTACAAGGAGTAATTAACACTACTAGCAACCTACTAGCACCAATCCCGGACTTGGAGACAGGAATTGGATACAAGAGATGAACTAGGGTTTTGAGATGAGATGGTGCTGATGAAGATGTTGATGGAGATTGCCTTCTCCCGATGAGAGGAGCGTTGGTGATGACGATGGCGATGATTTCCCCCTCCGGGAGGGAAGTTTCCCCGGCAGAACAGCTCCGCCGGAGCCCTAGATTGGTTCCGCCAAGGTTCCGCCTCATGGCACCGGAGTTTCGTCCCGAAATGTTGCTTCTTATTTTTTTCTCGACGAAAGACTTCATATAGGAGAAGATGGTCATCGGAGAGCCACCAGGGGGCCGATGAGGTAGGTGGGCACGCCCTAGGGGGGGTGCCCCCCACCCTCGTGGAAAGGGTGTGGGCCCCCTGGTCTTCATCTTTGGCAAGGATTTTTCATTAGTTATTATAAGGTATTCCATGGAGTTTCAGGACTTTTGGAGTTGTGTAGAATAGGTCTCTAATATTTTCTCCTTTTCCAGCCCAGAATTCCAGCTGCCGGCATTCTCCCTCCTTATGCAAACCTTGTAAAATAAGAGAGAATAGCCATAAGTATTGTGACATAATGTGAAATAACAGCCCATAATGCAATAAATATCGATATAAAAGCATGATGCAAAATGGACGTATTAACTCCCCTAATCTTAGACCTCGCTTGTCCTCAAGCGAATGCCGATAACAATAAATATGTCCCCATGTTTAGAGGTAGAGGTGTCGATAAAAATAAAATACGGACATGAGGGCATCATGATTATTCTCATAACAGCAACATACATAGATATTGTCATATGATTACTTATGTTCAAGTGATGATCTATTCACAATGCAAAAGTATGAACCAAAAACCTTATTGAGAACCAACAAACTATAACCTCAGTCATTGAAGCAATTGCAATTTATCATAACATCAGAAAGAGTCTATGTCAGAGCTAAAAAGCAAGTCCACATACTCAACTATCATCTAGTCCTTCATAATTGCTAACACTCATGCAATACTTGTGGTTACGGAGTTTTAATCAGACACAGAGAAAGATAGGGGCTTATAGTTTCGCCCCACAACCTTTTTACCTCGAGGGTAATGTCAACAATAATAACTCATGCCCCCTACATCCAATTAGATATATATCAGGTTCTTTCCAACATGATGGGCTTGCCAAAGGATAAAATGAAAAAGGGAGAGGTGAAGATCACCATGACACTTGCATAAGGTAGAAGATAATAATAAAATATAGGCCCTTCGCAGAGGGAAGCAGAGGTTGCCATGCGCTTTTATGCTTGGATGCACAAAATCTTAATGCGAAAGAACATCACTTTATATTGCCCCTTGTGATATGAACCTTTATTATGCAGTCCATCGCTTTTATTACTTCCACATCACAAGATCGTATAAAGCTTATTTCTCCCACACTAATCATACATATTTAGAGCAATTTTTATTGCTTTGCACCGATGATAACTTACTTGAAGGATCTTACTCAATCCATAGGTAGATATGGTGGACTCTCATGGCAAAACTGGTTTAAGGGTATTTGGAAGCACAAGTAGTATCTCTACTTGGTGCTGAGAATTTGGCTAGCAAGAGGGGGAAAGGCAAGCTCAACATGTTGGATGATCCATGACAACATACCTTATCTTAGATATAAGAAAACATAACCCATTACATTGTCTTCCTTGTCAAACATCAACTCTTTAGCATGTCATATTTTGATGAGTGCTCCCAATCACAAAAGATGTCAATAATAGTATATTTATATGTGAAACCTCTCTTTCCTTATTACTTCCTATTAATTGCAATGATGACCAAAGCTATGTCTGCCAACTCCCAACAACTTTTAATCATCACACTCTTTCTATGTGAAGTCATTACTATCAATAAGATCAATATGAACTTTTGTTTCTTCTTATTCTTTTTCTCTTTTCTTTTATTCACCCAAGATCATAGCGAGAAAATCAAGCCCTTGACTTAACACTAATCTTTATTATATAGCTCACGAACTCGATTACATAGAAGGATAATAAAGCAAAACTCACAACTAGATCATGCCATAAACTTTATTCTACTAGATCAAAATACTACTAATAGGATCGAACTAAGGAAAACGGTAAAGATAGGAGTTGTGGTTGTGATACGATACCGGGGCACCTCCCCCAAGCTTGGCGGTTTCCAAGGGGAGTGCCCATACCCAGGTGATTATGTCTCCTTTGTTGGTGAAGGTGGAGTTGTTGATGACGAATAGTCGCACATCGAACGTAGGAGGTCTTCTAACTTGCGGATAATGCCCTTAAGTGTGATGATATGCTCCTTCAACAAAATATTTTCACGTGTGAGATACTTATTTTGTCTACAAGCCAACTCAATCATCTTGAAAGCTTCAATTTCTGTAGGGGTAAGAAGATTATGATCCAGTTGAAGGGTGTCTTCTGTTGCTGGAACTTGGTCCTCCATGGCCTTCTTGATCCCTTCATCCTTGTTGATCTCCATAGGTTCTTATCTCTTCAGATCTATCTTCATTAGCCAAGCATCATTGCCCTCATGGTTGGAGGAGGAGGGAGACGACATAGTGCCTGGCCTTGACAACCCTGACAGAAAACAGCTCGAAACAAAGACAGGAGATTTTTGCGTGATACGGGAGTCAAAACCTTCGGGAGAATATATAATGAATTTTTACCGACCAAAATACGTATCGTGCAAGAAAACGGAGTCCGAAAGGCACACGAGGTGCTCATGAGGTAGGGGGCGCGCCCAGGGGGTAGGGCGCGGCCTCCACCCTCCTGGGGCCCTCGTGTCCTTTCTGGACTGCTACTTAATTTTATATTTTTCTAAATATTCCAAAACGGAGAAATATTGCCTTAAAAATTGTTTTGGAGTCGGTTTACTTACCGTACCACATACCTATTCATTTTTGGAGTCTGAAACGTTCTAGAAGGTGTCCCTTATGTATTCCTCCGGGGTTACGGTTTCAATAATATTGGTTTCAACATTTATGGGATTATCTGAGATATAATGTTTAATTGTTTGACCGTTTACCACCTTCGGATTTGTGCCTTCGAAGTTGTTGATTTTTATGGCACCGGAACGATAGACCTCCTCGATAACATAGGGGCCTTCCCATTTAGAGAGAAGTTTTCCTGCAAAAAATCTTAAACGAAAGTTGTATAGCAATACATAATCACCTACATTAAACTCATGCTTTTGTATCTTTTTGTCATGCCATCTTTTAACCTTTTCTTTAAACAACTTGGCATTTTCATAGGCCTGGGTTCTCCATTCATCAAGTGAGCTAATATCAAATAACCTCTTCTCATCGGCAAGTTTGAAATCATAGTTGAGCTCTTTAATATCCCAATATGCCTTATGTTCTAGTTCGAGAGGTAAGTGACATGCTTTTCCATATACCATTTTATACGGAGACATACCCATAGGATTTTTATATGCAGTTCTATAGGCCCATAATGCATCATCAAGTTTCTTGGACCAATTCTTTCTAGACCTATTGACAGTCTTTTGCAAAATTATTTGAGTTCTCTATTACTCAATTCTACTTGACTACTAGACTGTGGGTGATACGGAGATGCAATTCTATGATTGACGTCATATTTAGCAAGCATTTTACGGAAAGCACCATGAATAAAATGTGAACCACCATCAGTCATTAAATATCTAGGGACTCCAAACCTCGGAAAAATAACTTCTTTAAGCATTTTAATAGAAGTGTTATGATCAGCACTACTAGTTGGAATAGCTTCTACCCACTTAGTAACGTAATCAACAGCAACTAAAATATGTGTATATCCATTAGAGGCAGGAAAAGGTCCCATATAATCAAAGCCCCAAACATCAAACTGGTTCAATAACAAGTGAATAATTCATAGGCATTTCTTGACGTCTACTAATATTACCAATTCTTTGACATTCATCACAAGATAGGACAAACTTACGGGCATCCTTGAAGAGAGTAGGCCAATAAAAACCGGATTGCAATACCTTATGTGCAGTTCTATCTCCCGCGTGGTGTCCTCCATAAGTTTCGGAGTGGCACTTGCGTAGGATCTGTTCCTGTTCATGCTCAGGTACACAACGTCTAATAACACCATCTACTCCTTCTTTATAAAGATGTGGGTCATCCCAAAAGTAATGTCTCAAATCATAGAAGAACTTTTTCTTTTGTTGGTATGTGAAGCTAGGTGGTATAAATTTAGCAACTATGTAATTAGCATAATCAGCATACCAAGGGGTACTACGAGAAGTACTTATGACATTTAATTGTTCATCAAGAAAGCTATCATCAATAGGTAGTGGGTCATCAAGAACATTCTCTAACCTAGATAAGTTGTCTGCAACAGGGTTCTCAGCTCCTTTTCTATCAACAATATGCAAATCAAATTCTTGTAGCGGGAGAACCCATCTAATAAGTCTAGCTTTAGCATCTTTCTTCTCCATAAGATATTTAATAGCAGCATGATCAGTGTGGATAGTTACTTTAGAATCAACAATATAAGGTCTGAACTTATCACAAGCAAATACAACTGCTAGAAGTTCTTTTTCAGTAGTAGCATAATTTCTTTGAGCATTTTCTAGAGTCTTACTAGCATAATGGATAACATTTAATTTCTTATCAACTCTTTGCCCTAGAACAGCGCCTACAGCATAATCCCTAGCATCACACATAATTTCAAAGGGTAAATTCCAATCAGGTGGCTGAACAATAGGTGGAGAGACTAATGCTTTCTTAAGTATTTCAAATGCTTCTACACAATCATCATCAAAGACAAATGGTATATCTTGTTGTAATAAATTAGTCAGAGGTCGAGAAATTTTTGAGAAGTCCTTAATGAACCTCCTATAAAATCCGGCGTGACCAAGGAAACTTCTTATACCTTTGATGTCCTTGGGACATGGCATCTTTTCAATAGCATCAACCTTGGCTTTATCAACTTCAATACCTCTTTCAGAAACTTTATGCCCCAAGACAATACCTTCATTAACCAAAAAGTGGCACTTTTCCCAATTCAAGACAAGATTAGTTTCTTCACATCTCTGCAAAACTCGATCAAGATTGCTCAAGCAATCATCAAAAGAAGATCCATAGACGGAAAAGTCGTCCATGAAAACCTCACAAATCTTTTCACAAAAGTCAGAGAATATAGCCATCATGCATCTTTGAAAGGTAGCAGGTGCATTACATAAACCAAAAGGCATACGTCTATAAGCAAAAGTACCAAAAGGGCATGTAAAAGTAGTCTTTGATTGATCTTTAGCCGACACATGTATTTGAGAGAAACCATAATAACCATCTAGAAAGCAGTAATGTGTATGTTTGCATAATCTTTCTAGCATTTGATCGATAAAAGGTAAGGGGTAATGATCTTTCTTAGTAGCCTTATTTAATTTGCAGAAATCAATTACCATCCTATAACCTGTAATAATTCTTTGTGGAATCAATTCATCTTTATCATTAGGAACAACAGTAATACCTCCCTTCTTAGGGACACAATGAACAGGACTTACCCACTGACTATCAGCAACGGGATAAATTATACCTGCCTCCAGAAGCTTTAGTATTTCTTTTCTTACCACTTCTTTCATTTTAGGATTCAGACGTCGTTGAGGATCACGAACTGGTTTGGCATCTGCTTCCAAATTTATTTTATGTTGACATAGAGTGGGACTAATGCCCTTAAGATCATCAAGAGTATATCCAATAGCAGCATGGTGCTTCTTCAGAGTTTTCAATAATCTTTCTTCTTCATGCTCTGAAAGGTTAGCACTAATAATAACAGGATATATCTTCTTTTCATCAAGATAAGCATATTTAAGATTATCAGGCAACGGTTTAAGCTCAAACACGGGATCACCCTTAGGTGGAGGGGATCCCCTAGGATTTCAACAAGCAAATTGTGTTTCAGCATAGGTTCCTGTTTAAAGAATACTCCATCTATTTCCCTTCTTTCATTCATAAACATATCATTCTCATGGTCTAGCAAATATTGTTCTAAAGGATCACTAGGAGGTACCACAACAGAAGCAAGACCAATAATTTCATCCTTACTAGGCAATTCTTCTTCACGGTGTTGTTTACTAAATTTAGAGAAATTAAACTCATGAGTCATATCATCCAAGCCAATAGTAACAACATTCTGTTCGCAGTCTATCTTAGCATTAACAGTATTTAAGAATGGTCTACCAAATATAATGGGACAAAAGCTATCTTGTGGGGAACCAAGAACAAGAAAATCAGCAGAATATTTAGTTTTCCCACATAAGACTTCAACATCTCTAACAATTCCCATTGGTGAAATAGTATCTCTATTAGCAAGTTTAATAGTAACATCAATTACTTCTAACTCAACAGGTGCAATGTCATGCATAATTTCTTTGTATAAGTCAATAGGTATTGCACTAGCACTAGCACCCATATCACATAAGTCATGATAACACTAATCTCCTATTTTAACAAAAATAACAGGCATGCCTACCACAAGTCTAGGTTTATCTGTATCATGGGGTTTAGCAATTCTAGCAGTTTCATTACAGAAGTAAATAACATGCCCATCTATATTATCAGACAAGAGATCTTTAACAATAGCAATATTAGGTTCTACTTTAACTTGCTCAGGAGGTGTATATGTTTTAATATTGCTTTTACGAACCACAGTTGAAGCTTTAGCATGATCCTTTATCCTAACAGGGAAAGGTGGTTTCTCAACATAACAAGTAGGAACAATAGGATCATTATAAGTGACAGTCTTTTCTTCAACTTTAATAGGTGCAACTACTTTTACTTCTATGGGAGGATGATATTTAAACCACTTCTCCTTAGGGAGATCAACATAAGTAGCAAAAGATTCACAGAAAGAAGCTACTATCTCAGAATCAAGTCCATATTTAGTGCTAAACTTACGGAAAATATCGGTATCCATAAAAGATTTAACACAATCAAACTTAGGTGTCATACCTGACTCCTTACCATTGTCGAGGTCCCAATCTTCAGAGTTGCGTTTAATTCTATCCAATAAATCCCATCTAAATCCAATAGTCTTCATCATAAAAGAGCCAGCACAAGAAGTATCAAGCATGGTGCGATTATTTTCAGAAAGCCGAGCATAAATTTTTGAAGAATTGTTTCTCTTGGGAGCTCATGATTGGGGCATGAATATAACATTGATTTAAGCCTCCCCCAAGCTTGAGCGATGCTTTCTCCTTTGCGAGGCCAAAAATTATATATATAATTGCAATCACGATGAACAAGATGCATAGGGTAATACTTTTGATGAAATTCCAATTTCAATCTTCTATAATTCCATGATCTCGTATCATCACATAGCCTATACCATGTCAATGCGTCTCCCTTCAAAGATAAAGGGAAGACCTTCTTCTTAGCAACATCATCGGGTATACCTGCAAGCTTAAATAATCCACAAACTTCATCCACATATATTAGGTGTTCATGAGGATGCTTTGTTCCATCTCCTGTAAAAGGATTAGCTAGTAGTTTTTCTATCATACTCGAAGGATACTCATAAGGAATTTCATTTTCAATAGGTTCAGTAGGTTGAGGAGCAACTCTTTGCTCTACTGGTCGGGGTGAAGATACCCCGAACAAGCCCCTCAGAGGATTACTTTCCATAGTAACAAGTGACAGTAAATTTCAGCACACTATATAAATTTTTCCTTACCAAATTCCACCTACCAAAGGCGCTTCACTCCCCGGCAATGGCGCCAGAAAAGAGTCTTGATGACCCACAAGTATAGGGGATCTATCATAGTCCTTTCGATAAGTAAGAGTGTCGAACCCAACGAGGAGCAGAAGGAAATGATAAGCGGTTTTCAGCAAGGTATTCTCTGCAAGTACTGAAATAAGTGGTAACAGATAGTTTTGTGATGAGATAATTTGTAACGAGAAACAAGTAACAAAAGTAAATAAAGTGCAGCAAGGTGGCCCAATCCTTTTTGTAGTAAAGGACAAGCCTGGACAAACTCTTATATAAGGAAAAGCGCTCCCGAGGACACATGGGAATATCGTCAAGCTAGTTTTCATCACGTTCATATGATTCGCGTTCGGTACTTTGATAATTTGACATGTGGGTGGACCGGTGCTTGGGTGCTGTTCTTACTTGAACAAGCATCCCACTTATGATTAACCTCTATTGCAAGCATCCGCAACTACAACAAAAGTATTAAGGTAAACCTAACCATAGCATGAAACATATGGATCCAAATCAGCCCCTTACGAAGCAACGCATAAACTAGGGTTTAAGCTTCTGTCACTCTAGCAACCCATCATCTACTTATTACTTCCCAATGCCTTCCTCTAGGCCCAAATAATGGTGAAGTGTTATGTAGTCGACGTTCACATAACACCACTAGAGGCTAGACAACATACATCTCATCAAAATATCGAACGAATACCAAATTCACATGACTACTAATAGCAAGACTTCTCCCTTGTCCTCAGGAACAAACGTAACTACTCACAAAGCATATTCATGTTCATAATCAGAGGGGTAATAATATGCATAAAGGATCTGAACATATGATCTTCCACCAATTAAACCAACTAGCATCCACTACAAGGAGTAATTAACACTACTAGCAACCTACTAGCACCAATCCCGGACTTGGAGACAAGAATTGGATACAAGAGATGAACTAGGGTTTTGAGATGAGATGGTGCTGATGAATATGTTGATGGAGATTGCCCTCTCCCGATGAGAGGAGCCTTGGTGATGACGATGGTGATGATTTCCCCCTCCTGGAGGGAAGTTTCCCCGGCAGAACAGCTCTGCCGGAGCCCTAGATTGGTTCCGCCAAGGTTCCGCCTCGCGGCAGCGGAGTTACGTCCCGAAAGGTTGCTTCTTATTTTTTTTTTCTCGACGAAAGACTTCATATAGGAGAAGATGGTCATCGGAGAGCCACCAGGGGCCCCACGAAGTAGGTGGGCGCGCCCTAAGGGGGGGGGGCGCCCCAACCCTCGTGGAAAGGGTGTGGGCCCGTTGGTCTTCATCTTTGGCGAGGATTTTTCATTATTTATTATAAGGTATTCCGTGAAGTTTCAGGACTTTTGGAGTTGTGCAGAGTAGGTCTCTAATATTTGCTCCTTTTCCAGCCCAGAATTCCAGCTGCCGGCATTCTCCCTCCTTATGCAAACCTTGTAAAATAAGAGAGAATAGCCATAAGTATTGTGACATAATGTGAAATAACAGCCCATAATGCAATAAATATCGATATAAAAGCATGATGCAAAATGGACGTATCAGAACTCCATTTGGATACATGCAAGGCATGAATCTATGACAAATCCTTCATATTTCTCTTATGATGATATTCATATGTCTTGGATATATTTGCACCCTTGCATGTTATCTAACCCTTGTAGGTACTTGGATGAATCTAAATCTATGAGATAGCAACCTGCTCACATCTTGAGTGATCTCTACATTACCAATCTCTACAATACGGTGGTTGATGACAAGGAAGCATGAAACCCTTCAACATATCCTTTGACAAATTATATGTATCAAACTTCATGATTGTCATTTTGGATACACAAGTGCTCTTCCTTGCAAAACTAACCCATGTAGGTAGATGAACTCAACTCCAAGTGGTGCTCCCAACCATTCTTGTGCTAGATCAACCTTGAGCACCCCATGCAAGTTCAACTACATGATCAAGATCAACACCACCACCCAAGGTATGTCATTCCATCTTAGAGAAGCTTTACCTCAAGACATAGGTCAAAGCAACTCAACAAGATGTGAATACATAAAATTCTTAAATGAAAAATGGTAACCCCATTTTGAGCTTAAACGATGAGTATGACTTGTGATCAAGTGTTCTTACTTGACTCCTCAGTCAATATACTCTAACATAGGTGACTTTGTCACTGCCCAATTCTATATGAAGTTCTCTAGTGTTTCCTTGAGTTTTTACAAACTTCATCTAGATTTCCTTTTCTTTGGTTTGTTATGCATTCCTTGCATCCAATTCCTTGCAAATCCTTGTGAGATCTTTCTTGGCTAGTGAGCTAAGGTGACAAGTGTTTTCTCTGTGATAAACTCGGTCACACCGGTTTGTTGTTTTCGGTCCAACTGAACTCTTTCGGTGCAACCAGAACATACCACTCGGTGCAACCGACTTCACCATAGGAAAGACAACTTGCCACTTGTTCCTGCATTCTTTTTGCTCCAGCTCCACTCAATGATTCTTGTCCTCTACCAACATCACATTCGACTTGCTGCTTTGCTTTGTGACTCAAGGACCGAACCCATTGTAACAAACGTCCAGAAGAGCCCTTCTTGGAAATTGATGTCAAAGGGGGGAGAGAGAGATCACATCAAAGCTTAATCATTTCTATAGGGGGGAGAGAATACTCAGGAGGAAAGAGTTATTCAATGAGAAAGAAGTATCACATCAAAGACCCCGGATTCTTGGTGTTCAAGAGGAGAGAAGTTACATGTCTTTAAGAGAGGAAAGACATGTTCATTTAATTTTTCTTTCTTTCTTTCTTTCGTTGCTCTGATTTTCTGTTCCCTATCTTCTCCCAGTATCCCAAGCAAGATTCAGGGGGAGCAAGACATCTAAGGGAAGGAAATCCTTGAATTCATTGCATATCTTTACCTTTGGGGCATGTCTATATCCAATAGAGTAATCAGTACTCACTCTCTACATGTCATCCCAGTCTTAGTACTCTTGTGGTTTCTTTGTTTACTTTGGCTAGTAGATGTATCTGTGTTATCTAACCTTGTTTACTCAGTTTCATTTCTCCTAAGCCAACTCAAGACCACAAGGTAAGTATATGCATCACACTCATGTGCATGAGGGCTTCTTGTTGATGTACATATTGTTTGCATGAAAGACTCATGAGCATTTAGGTACATATCCTATATTTACATCTTTTGCTCTGATGCATATAGCCAAGATACATGTACCACATTGCTTACTCTGTCATGCTATGTATTCACATGTTCGTATATTCCATATTTACATGATTGCATACATATAGGGGGAGCCTATGCATGTTACATGTCTTTCCAAAGCTTTACCTGTTATTCTCTATATCTTTATCTAAAGCTTTGATGTATGTTGTAATCAATTACCAAAAAGGGGGAGATTGAAAGCACAAGTGCTCCCTGGGTAATTTTGGTAATTAATGTCAACATATCTCTTGTTGGACTAATTCTTTCATCTAGCATGTTTCAAATAAGTCCAATAGTGGAGTGGCTTGGACTAGAGGATGTGGGACCCCTTCAAGATGATGAAGACAAATGATTGGCTCTAGCTCAAAGCTCAGCACTCTACATTTTTCATTTTAGTGATCCAAGATCACATTGAGTCCATAGGAAAGCCAATACTATTAAGAGGGGATGAGGTGTTGCTTAATGAGGTTCTTGCTCAAAGTTCTTAGTGATATACTCCACAACCCTCAACCACTTTCTCATATCCAAATATGTCCCAAACCAAAAGTCAAACTCGGCCCCACCAAAATTTCCCATCCGGTGCCACCGAGTTCTCTTGACACAGTCACTGCCAAAAACCCTAATCAATTCGGTCTCACTGATGGGATCTCGGTCTCACCGAGATGGGCTTGCAAACTCTCTGTTGCCTATTGCATTAATTCCGGTCTCACGGAAACATGACATCGGTCCCACAGAGTTTGCTTGGCCAACTCTCTGTTTAGCTTATTACCAAAATCGGTCCCACCGAATTTGTGTAATCGGTCCAACCGAGATGAGGCTTTACCCTAACCCTAGCACATCGGTCCCACCGAGTTGATCAAGTCGGTCCCACCGAAAACCCTAACGGTCACATTATGAACTAAATCGGTCTGACCGAGTTGTATGATTCGGTCCCACCAAGTTTGGCGATTTGTGTGTAACGGTTAGATTTTGTGTGGAGGCTATATATACCCCTCCACCAACTCTTCATTCGTAGAGAGAACCATCAGAACATGCCTACACTTCCAACATACATTTTCTGAGAGAGAACCACCTACACTTGTGTTGAGGTCAAGATACTTCATTCCAACCACATAAATCTTGATATCTAGCCTTCCCCAAGTTGCTTTCCACTCAAATCATCTTTCCACCAAATCCTATCCTATGAGAGAGAGTTGAGTGTTCGGTAGACTATCATTTGAAGCACAAGAGCAAGGAGTTCATCATCAACACACCATTTGTTACCTCTTGGAGAGTGGTGTCTCCTAGATTGGTTAGGCGTCACTTGGGAGCCTCCGTCAAGATTGTGGAGTTGAACCAAGGAGTTTGTACGGGCAAGGAGATCGCCTACTTCATGAAGATATACCGTAGTGAGGCAAGTCCTTCATGGGCGATGGCCATGGTGAGATAGACAAGGTTGCTTCTTCGTGGACCCTTCGTGGGTGGAGCCCTCCGTGGACTCGTGCAACCGTTACCCTTCGTGGGTTGAAGTCTCCATCAACGTGGATGTACAATAGCACCACCTATCGGAACCATGCCAAAAATCTCCATGTCTTCAATTGCGTTTGCACACTCCAATCCCATCCCTTTACATTCTTGCAACTTGCATGATTTACTTTCCGCTGCTCATATACTCTTGTCATGCTTGCTTGATATGTATTTTGAATGCTCAAACTTGTGCCAAAACTCCACTTCAACTTAAAGAAATTAAAAGCTGCAACTTTTCTTGATAAGAGTCTATTCACCCCCCCTCTAGACACCTCTTCTCGATGCTACAACGCCTTTGAATAAACCAAGCACGGAGCATGACCCTCTATTGAAGTTTAAATCGGCAGATGACACTAAGTTGGTTGATTTTGTCCCTGGCGATTCATCCAAGTAGTTTAGTATCAGTGCTAAGCTGGATCCAAAATAGGAAAGCGCGCTCATCGAGTTCATCCGTGAGAACCAGGACATCTTTGCATGGAAGCCTTCAGACATGCCAGGTGTACCGAGGGAACTCGTTGAGCACGCTCTCAATATTGATCCAAAGTTTAAGCCGGTTAAGAAATTCCTTCATCGCTTTAATGAGGAGAGACGTAAGGCCATCGGTGAAGAAGTGGCCCGGCTCTTAGCAGTTGGGTTCATTGTTGAAGTTTTTCATCCAGAATGGTTGGCTAACCCGGTGCTGGTGCTTAAGAAAAATGGTACTTGGCGCATGTGTGTGGATTACACAGACCTTAATAAAGCCTCTCCGGCTGATCCTTTCGCTCTCCCTCGTATTGATCAGATTATTAATGCTACGACGGGTTGTGAGCGTTTTAGTTTTTTGGATGCTTATTTTGGGTATCATCAGATCAAGATGGTAGTTAAGGACCAGGATAAGATAGCCTTCATCACTCCCTTTGGAGCCTTCTGCTATGTGCCTATGCCTTTTGGGCTCAAGAGTGCCCAGGCGACTTACCAGCGGTGTGTTGAAAATTGCCTTCATGGTCAGATTGGATGCAATGTTCATGCTTATGTGGAGGATATTGTTGTGAAATCCAGGAAGAAGGAAACCTCGATAGATGATTTGAAAGAGACCTTTGACAATCTTCGGGTCTACAGGATGATGCTTAACCCAGCCAAGTGTGTATTTGGTGTGCCAGCAAGCAAGCTCTTGGGTTTGTTGGTTTCTAAACGAGACATTGAAGCTAACCCAGAGAAAGTCAAGGCTATTACTTCTTTGGCTAAACCGGCGTGCATTAATGATGTTCAGCGTCTGGCGGGTCATATTGAGGCCTTAAGCTGGTTCATAAGCCGGTTGGGAGAAAAAGGTATCCCTCTGTACCAGATGATGAAGAAAACAGATCACTTCATTTGGAGTGATGCTGCTGATCAGGCGTTTGAAGCCCTGCAGAAACAGTTAGCTGAGCCGCCGATCCTTGCCGCTCCTATTTGTAAGGAGCCCTTGTTGTTATATCTGGCTACCAATGGCTGAGCTATCAGTGTAGCGATTGTGGTGGAACGGAAGGAAGCAAGCAAGGAACATCCGGTTCAGCGGCTAGTTTATTATTTCAGTGAGGTTCTCATTGAATCCAAGCAGAGGTATCCGCATTGGCAAAAGGTGGTATATGGGGTGTTCATGGCTAGTCGAAAGCTCAAGCAATATTTCCTTGGTCATCCCATCACTATGGTTAGTTCTACTCCTTTAGGGGATATTATTCAGAACAGAGAGGCCATAGGTCGGGTAGCCAAGTGGGCCATTGAGCTTGGACCCCATGGCTTGAAATATACACCTTGCATAGCCATCAAGTCTCAAGCACTTGTGGATTTCATCAATGATTGGACAGAGCTGTAGATGCTTGAGGAGAAGCCGGATAACACATATTGGACTATTCAGTTTGATGGATCCAGGCAGTTGGAAGGCTCGGGGGCTCGAGTTGTTTTGACTTCCCCATGAGGTGATTATTTTTGTTATGTTTTAAGGTTGATATTCCCTTTTACTAACAATGCAGCTGAGTATGAAGCCTTGTTCCATGGTCTTTGGATGGCTAAGGAGATGAATCTAAGCTGGGTGAGGTGCTTTGGCGACTCAGATTTGGTGGCTCAGCAAGTCTTAGGCACTTGGGATTCTAAAGACCCACTCATGGCGGCTTACCGCCGGAAGGTTGATGCTATTGCTGGTCATTTCAAAGTCTATCAACTGGAACATGTTGATCGCAGGAAAAATGAGGCGGCTGATGCTTTGAGCCTGCTAGGGGTCCCTGCGTAAGCCGGTACCACCTAATGTTTTCCTTGATATTCTGCATAGTCCTTCAGTCAAATTGCCTATGGAGGAGGATCTTGCTATTCCTGACCCGGAGGCGCAATTTGTGGCGGCTCATGTTATTCCTAATTGGACAGTTCCATATTTGGCTTATATGACCAGGGCGAGTTACCTGAAGATGAAACTTTGGCCAAGCAGATAAACCGGCAGTCTAAGTCAATGACTATTGTCAATGGAGAGTTGTGTCGTTGCAGTGTCACATGGGTGTTTCAACATTGTGTTTCTCCTGAGGAAGGCCGTGAGATTCTACGAGAGATTCATCAAGGAGATTGTGGTCATCATGCCGGCACTAAGTCCCCCGTAGCCAAGGCTTTCCTTCATGGTTTTTATTGGCTGACGGCTCATGCTGATGCAGACGATTTGGTTAGTAAATGTGATGGTTGCTAGAAATTTTCAAAACGAGCTCATGTGCCGGCTCAACAATTGAGGATGATTCCAATTACTTGGCCATTTGTAGTCTGGGGGCTAGATATGGTTGGACCTTTCAAAAGGTTCAAAGATAAAAGACCCACCTTTTGGTGCTAGTTGACAAATTCACAAAGTGGGTTGAAGCTGAGCTGGTCAGTAAGTGTGATGCGACAACAACAATTCAATTCATAAAAAAGGTGATTTTCCGGTTTGGCTTTCCTCACAACATTATAACTAATAATGGCACAAATCTGTCCAAGGGTGCTATGAAAGAATTCTGTCAACGTGAGCATATTCGTCTTGATGTATCATCAGTGGCTCACCCCCAGTCCAATGGCCAAGCTGAAAGAGCCAATCAAGAAATTTTGAGAGGCATCAAGCCCCGGCTTATGGTCCCTTTGCAGAGGACGTCGGGTTGTTGAGTGGAGGAATTACCCTCAGTGTTATGGAGTATCAATACTAACCCCAATAGATCTGCGGGTTACATGCCTTTCTTCATGGTTTACGGAGCAGATGCGGTTCTCCCTAGTGACATCCGTCACGACTCGCCCCATGTGGCGGCTTATGTTGAAGATGATAATGAAAAAGCACGTCAAGATGCTATTGACATGTTGGATGAGGAGCGTGACCGTGCGGCGGCTCGTTCGGTGATTTACCAGCAAGATCCCCATCATTATCACATCCATCAGGTTAAAACCAGGACCTTTCAAGAAAGAGATTTGGGGCTCCGGCTCATCCAGGATCAAACTGATATGCACAAGCTATCCCCACCTTGGGAAGGGCCCTTTGTGGTCAGCAAAAATCTAGACAACGGGTCATACTACCTTATTGATGTTCGAGACCACAAGGACTCACGCACGTCGGAGGAGGCCACCCACCGGCCTTGTAATATCGCTCATCTTCGGCCATATTACACCTGAGCCACCGAATCTTGTGATGTACATACTTTGTCCATGTATATATTATGATGAATATAATAAAGTCGGCATCCCTGATAATTTAAGGCCTCTGTCATTTCATTTATGAGAATGCGAGTCTTTATTGTCCCTTCATATGATCACTTGGGGGCTTCCTGCTTATTGAGCATAGCTATGACTACCCTCTTAATCCGGCTTGTACGCCATAATTACAAAATACTTGGGGGCTTCCTGCTGATTGAGCATAGCTATGACTACCCTATTAATCCGGCTAATACACCTGGAATGAAATATTACTTGGGGGCTCGTCGTTAATGAACTGAGCTTTGTTGTCCCTTGTAATAGGCTTGGACGCTAGGTGTATTCACCAAAAATCCGGGTTGTCATGCCTTTGTTTGCCTGCCACTCCAACTAGGTTATCCTGGAATGACTCGCCGTACTCTTGACAATCAATCTTATAAAGACCGTGAGTATGTAAAAACTAAAACAAGATTGGTCATGTGAGGTCCGGCTTACGGGTTTGAATTAAGGTTTAACTCAGCAGCTGTGCGGCCCTTGAATATCACTTGACATTGAGGCTTGGCAACCTATGAATGCCTTGTTTTTCTAGTTTATGTTTGGTTTGAACATTTTTTGAGGTTCAACTTTTGTGCCATGTTGATACATGGTTGAAAAACTGGTTAAGGCCATGTTGCCTTATGGTTCATATATGAATCTATTCGGCATTTTATTAACCCGGCCTGGTTTTGGACTTTAAGTCACCAGTGTGTATATGGGATGTTACCCGGCCTAGGTGTATATGTGTTTTATTAATCCGGCGTTTTATTAACCCGGCCTGATTATGTGCTTGGAGTACTGGCTCCAAGCTTTGGGATGTTACCCCTTGCTGCATATGGCATTGTAAGCCGGCAATATGAATAAATTGATCAGGGCGTTGTGCTCTCAATCTTCGGGCTGTGACCCTTACTGCATGACGCATGATAAGCTAGAACTGTGAATAAATATCACATGTATGATATTTATTTTGTTGTGATTATATGACGTTTTGATAAACTGTCCCTGGTTATGGACTATTTAGTCATCAATGGTTTTTATATGGGGTATTGTGACCCACCCTGGGGTATACCGCCAGGGCAATTATTATCTGCTTATGCACAGGGAATAATGATAAGCATGGTCTGCATAATTGATGATATTATAAGCATAAGTGGCAGGTTTTCGAATAATGGATCGGCAATATTATGCAAATAAACACGCAAGATGGCGTGATAGACCAGGATTGTTCAAACTAGCCTATTACAAGGCATCATATGGCCGCAAAACAATAATGTGTTTTTGAGATACACAGAAACCAGCTCATGAATTAAGACATCTAGTCTTGGCGGGTCAAAGCCTCCAGGTCATCCTACGCATCTTTGTATTCATCTCCTTGATTATCCATTGGTTGGAAGTCATGCGTAGCCCAGTTGATACTGGTCAAAGCTCTAAACACAGCCTCATCGTCTACAATACTTGATGGATCAATATCAGAAGCGAAGGTATGCTTACGAGTTGGCGGGATGAGATTCACTTCTTGATCAACCAACGCTTTTATCTTCTTGTTCTCAGCATCATAAGCCGCCTGGTATTGGAATAGATCTGTTTCTTCGGCCAGCTTGGTTGCTACATGATGCATTTTCCTTGCTATTTGTGCAAAATCATCAGCGCTAAAGGGAGACCCATCTTCTTTCACACTGAGGCATCCATTGGCTAAACCCTCTGGATCAAGATCTGCTTGCCATGCCTTTGCCCGGCTTAGGGTAGTCATGGTGCCGGCTCTGGTGGCTGATCGCTTTAACTCTTCAATCCTTTGGGGCAGCACCGATAGCTTCCCTAGTGTTTCCTTGATGCAGATGGGCGGATGTTTCTTATGAATAGCTGTAGAGATTGTCCGTTGAGCGCTAGTGTACAACTGCTCTACCATAGTATAGACAGCCTTAAGCTTGATGCGCATGTCCGAACCCAGTTTGGTGCTTCGGGAGCCTGCATCAGTAAAATTATTGGTAAACTGGCAGAGGATTATGACATACTGATGGTGCAAGGGAAAATATTTTTGTTACTTACCTAAGATGGCTGATGTCATGCTGTTGATTTGATTCTTTAAACCGGAAAACTCGTCAATTACCAGTTTAAGGGCCGCTTCGGCATCCTCTGCTCTTTTTAGTAAAGTTGCCTTCTTGGTATCCCAGCCGGTTGTACAAGTACTGAAGCCCTGTTTCAATTGCTCAATGTTCTCCAATGTAGTCTTCAGCTCTGATTTGGCTTTTGACATCTCAGATTGTTGAGTTTGAATATTGGCCCTCAAATCTTTCACTTGATTTTCCTTCTCATTTAGTTCAGCCTGCGACATGAACAACATGGAAGGTATTACGATCTTGATTATTTTTGAAGTCCCAAGCATAATACAAGTATTTTCCTTGGCACTTGGGGGCTAATGCATATTGCTCTTTTTTTCAAAACAAGTCTCTATCATGACCTGGGCAAAATGATGTGATCCGGCTTATAAAGCTACATGCTTGGGTTTTATTTTCAGCCATGGTGAGAAGTCCCAGCTTATTCATAGTGATTAAACCGGCCCTTGGGGGCTACAAGTGCAAAGCTGATCATTGTTAATTGAAGTCCCGGCTTAACTTGATAGTATAAGCCGGCCCTTGGGGGCTACTTGTTTTGATCTTCATTCATTTATGACTATCTAAAGTCTACAATATATTCAATTCTATCATATTCTATAGACTTGGCGGCTGATAGAGGTATATTTATGAAGAGGATTGTGCTGGATTACCTCAAAGCGCTCCTTCATCAAGTTGACCAAGCTGGCTTCGAAGTCGTGGCTGGTGTGAAGGAAGTTCAACTAACTAGAGTGAATCTCTTGGGCACTAAATTGAGAATAGCTTTCCAAGTCAACTTTCCATTTGCCCTTGTCAACAGCAGAGAACTCCTCCTTGGTGCTGTGTTTGGATAGGGCTATGGGGTTGCCTGGGGCCTGATAAGCCATCCTAGTAATCATTATATCATCAGTTTCCTAAGCCGGCTGAACAGGACTGGGTGGTTTATCATTTTCTGGATCAATGTCCAGGGCATCTTGGATAATGGGGTGTTCCACTGGAGGGGGGTCATCAATAAAAGCTTCTGATACTTGATACAAATTCTCACTTGTGGCATGTTGTTTCAGTTCAACAGTCTTGGGCTCTTCAGCCGGTTTGTCAATCTTCTGCTTATTGCTGGGCTTTGCCATAGCACTGAAAAGAAAGTACAAGACATATTTAATATGACAAGTAAATGCATGATTCAAAATGGATAGTTTTAACATTCTTACATAGGCACGGTCTTGAAGGCTGGGATTTGAGTTCCGTTGAGTCACCGGAGGAGGAATAAGATGTTCCCTTATAGTTTGAATCAGAAAGGTTAAGAGGTTGACGAAAAAGACCCGCCTTGTGATAAGCTAAGTTAGAAATTTGTGAAACCTCAGCACGGCGCTTGCGAGGAATCAGTGTGTTGGGTAAACCGGAGGATAAGACCCCACCGCCGTTGTTCCGGGTTGTGCGGCGAGCTTCATGCTGTTGTTTCTTCAAAATAAATTTGGGATCCAAGTAAGCTAAGGGGTGAGAAAATCTTACTTTCCGGCTTGCTTGTCGAGTTTTCTGTGTTGGCAGAGGTTCTAAGCGGGAGGCAAGAGTAATTACTTCTTCATCATCTGCATGGCTGGCCTCCGCATCATCATGATAATAGTCATTATGAATAAGATATACAAAAATGAGCCAAGGGAATCAAGTTCTACCTCTCACTCATCATCATCATCATTATCATCCAAGTTGAATAACTCAGTGGGATTGGTCTTCTTCTTGGCAGACTTTTTGATAGCTTTGCTCTTTGTCCGGGTCTTCTTGACCAGCTTATCTAATTTCTTCTTCCAGAAAGAAGCATCGGCCTGCGCAAATAAATTGGGTTATGAAAAGACAGTTTGAATGAGAGACAGTGCTTAAACCAGAAATAGCTTAAAAGCTTACAACTGGTGGTTGGTTGAGAGCGTAGAAAGGATTCAATCCAACTTTGCTGCAATCTTACAGAGTGTCGTTCAGTAGAGATTTGGTCATATCATTGATGTCCACTTCAGTCATCTCTGTCTCGTAGTGGCCGAGCGGATCTTTCAAGTCGCTAGTGTACTCACACATTAAGCCAGGTCGGCGGCTTAGGGGCAATATGCTCCATGAAACCCAACACCGGACATGGTCGATGCCAGTCAAACCATTAGCCATGAGGGCCCTGATTTTTGAAAAAAATGGGCGCATATTTGGCCCGTTCCTTTGTGCTGATGCGGTCTGGCAGAGGATGCTTGTTGCTAAGCCGGTTGGCGCGATAACCCAATAGAGGATTTTCCCCTTCTGGAGAAGTGTCTTTGCCATAAAACCAGGTTTGGTTTGAGTCTTTGGGATGACTGGGCAGGGTGGCAGCTGGAAAAGTGTTTTCTTTACGCCACAGTATAGAGATGCCACCTAGCTCTAGACTGGGTTCATCTGTGAACTCGTTCTATTGGTTTAAATAGTAAAATTCCCTGAATAGCTCTACGATGGGCTCTTGTTGAAGGTACACCTACAGAATACTTGAAAGTTTCATATGTTTGAAACGGAATTTGGTCCGATGTCTTGTGTATGGAGCTTGAAAAAATGCAGCACATCGCAGAAGAATTTTAAGCCGGGAGGACTGAAGCCCCGAAGGATATGGTTAGTGAAGACAATTACTTCACCGTCCTTGGGCTCAGGAGGGGTTTCTGTGCCTGGCACCCTCTAGTGGATGACATATTTTTTGGCTAGGAAGCCTATTTGAACATACTCGTTCAACTCTTCCTCGGTGACCCGGGAAATGACCTAGTTATAGGCAGTGACAATTTTGCCCATTTTAAGGTTGAAGGCCTAAAAGAAATAAATACTACCAGTTTAAGATTATGCTGTTAAACCCGACCATTGATTCAAAGATAAAGTGCTATAAACGGCTAACATGTTAAGCCAGAAGATGAACATTGAAGTACGCGGATATTCATATTGGCGACTCAAAAGGAGGCTAATGGTACCTGCCGGGTCATGGATTATGTTGGTAAACCGGCCAGAGGTTAAAGGATAAGTACATGGTGCAGAATAAAATTAGGAGGATGAATAAGTAAGCATGGTTAAACCAAAGATTGCTACCGGGTTATACAGGTTAGGAAGCACCTGCTCGCGGCTTAAAACGGGGCTTAATATTATATGGTAGATCACATTTATGATATAAGCCGCCATGGCAGTTATGGTACTTCAAATCTATTGGTGAAAATTTTGCTATGTGATGGACAAACAGATTTCACAGACTGGAGCTGTAATTTTGGATCTGCAGTAGTTCAGAAAAGGCAGTAAATTCTAAACCTAAGGTGGCGGCAGCAGAAAATTTTGTGTGGTCTGATGGGGTCTTCTATGGAGAGGAAGTATTCTGATGTTAAAAACGAATACTAAACTTCTACCGCACAAGTTTCATAGCATGCTCAGATCAAAAGCTACTCGAGCTAAAGGAGAAAATAAAGAACGGCGAAGAGCACAGATGAACAAGGCTAACCCTAATGCAGATCTGAGGTACAAAGAGATAAATACTTATGGATGCAGATGGACTGCAGTGGAGCACATACGTTCTCTGGACCTGTCAGGTTGATGCAGCGGCCTGAGTTGGTGCAGTAGGACGGAGGATGGTAGCGGCGAAGCTCGAGGCTGCAGAGGAGTCGCGAGGGGAAGATGAAGACAAGGAGGCAAGGGGGGAAATGAAAAGGACCCCCGTCCCTATTTATAAGAGGATGGATACAGGGCATGCCCGGGAATTGAGGAGGCTGAAATCATCATATGACTATATGGATGCCTCGATTTTCAGGATGATCATTAAGATAAGGATCAGCTAAAGATTTTCTAGGCCTCATGCGAAATTAATGCGAAATGACATCATGGCAGGTTAAGGAATTTCTATGAGCTGACATCATGGCGGGTTACAGCAAATTTGTTAAAAGGACGATTTAGGATTTTGACAAGTTGGGTACTGAAGATTTATGTGAACAAGTTCAAATCAACCTAGGGCCTAATGTTCAGAATATAACTACTGGGTATGAACCGCCCAGGAGGGGCTAGGTAATACCACTGGTGACTTATCAGTGAAGATGGCGGGTCATAGCAAGCCTATTGACGGCCCAAGACCCAGAGGCGACTTGAGGCCTAAGAGGATGAACCGCCACATTTATAACTTGTATTGTAAGGCAAGCTTAGTTAGTCACCGAGCCGGACACGTTGTGTATGAGCCACCAGGGACTCTGTAAGCCACCGCACATCAACCTGTGTATATAAAGGGGTGACCGGCGGCAGGTTAACTCAAGAAACAAACAATCGAGAACCAGGTCAAGCTTATTTGCTCCCTGGTAATCGAAACCCTGGCAATACAACACAAAGCAGGAGTAGAATTTTATCTCGTTGAGAGGGGCCGAACCTGGGTAAACTCTTTGTGTCCTTTGTCCCGTTTAACCCCTTCAAGCTAACCTAGTTGCGATGGCTCCACGATTAAGTCCTTTCGCTGGGACATCTGCCGTGTTAAGTCCACGACAACTATTGAAAAAGAATTATTAGCAGTGGTGTTTGCTTGTGATAAATTTAGATCTTACATTGTTGATTCTAAAGTAATTGTTCACACTAATCATGTTGCTATAAAATATCTTATGGAAAAGAAAAATGCTAAACCTAGACTCATTAGATGGGTTCTCTTGCTACAATAATTTGACTTACATATCACTAATAGAAAAGGAGCGGAGAACCCCGTAGCTGATAACTTATCTAGGCTTGAAAATATTCTTGATGACCCACAACCTATTAATGATAGTTTTCCTGATGAGCAATTAGCTACAATTAATGTCTCTCATAACACTCCTTGGTATGCTGACTATGCTAATTGTATTGTTGCTAAATACATACCACCTAGTTTCACATACCAACAAAAGAAAAAAAATTCTTCTATGATTTAAGACATTACTTTTGGGGTGACCCACATCTTTATAAAGAAGGAGTAGATGGTATTATTAGACGTTGTGTACCTGAGCATGAACAAGAACAAATCCTACGGAAATGTCACTCCGAAGCTTATGGAGGACATCATGCGGGAGACAGAACTGCTCACAAGGTATTACAATCTGGGTTTTATTGGCCTAATCTCTTCAAGGATGCTCGTCAGTTTGTCTTATCTTGTGAAGAATGTCAAAGAATAGGTAATATCGGTAAGCATCAAGAGATGCCTATGAATTATTCACTTGCTGTTGAACCATTTGATGTTTGGGGATTTGATTAGATGGGACCTTTTCCTTTCTCTAATGGGTATACTCATATTTTGGTTGCTGTTGATTATGTTACTAAGTGGGTAGAAGCTATTCCAACTAGTAGTGCTGATCATAACACCTCTATTAAAATGCCTTAGGAAGTTATTTTCCCAAGGCTTGGATTCCCTAGATATTTAATGACTGATGGTGGTTCACACTTTATTCATGGTGCTTTCCGTATAATGCTTGCCAAGTATGATGTTCACCATGGAATTGCATCACCCTGTAATCCTTAGTCTAGTGGTCAAGTTGAACTTAGCCATAGAGAAAATAAAATTAATTCTATAAAAGACTGTCAATAGGTCCCGGAAGAATTGGTCTAAGAAATTAGATGACGCACTTTGGGCTTATAGAACAGCATATAAAAATCCTATGGGTATGTCTCCTTACAAAATGGTTTATGGAAAAGCTTGTCATTTGCCTCTTGAGTTAGAACATAAAGCTTATTTGGCAATTAAATAACACTATGATTTCAAACTTGCCGGTGAAAAGAGGTTATTTGATATTAGCTCATTAGATGAATGGAGAACCCAAGCTTATGAAAATGCTAAGTTATTTAAACAAAAAGTTAAAATATGGCATGATAAAAGAATAGAAAAGCGTGAGTTCAAGGTTGGAGAATATGTTCTTTTGTACAACTCTCGTTTCAGGTTCTTTGCAGGAAAACTCCTCTCCAAATGGGAAGGACCCTATGTTATCGAGGAGGTTTATCAATCTAGAGCTATCAAAATAAATAATGCCGAAGGTACTAACCCGAAGGTTGTTAATGGGCAATGAATAAAACATTATAACTAAGGTATGCCCATTAAGTCGAAAGCAATATTATCCAAACTATGACACCGGAAGAACACATAAAAGAAACTTTCTAGAACACTCCAGAATCATGAAAAAGAGGAGGTACATGATACGGTAAGTAAACAGACTCCGAAAAATCTACAAAAATATTTTTTGTCTGTTTTGGAATATTTAAAAAAATTAGGAAAATAAGAAACTACTAGGAAGGTGACCTGGTGGGCACAAGACACCAGGGCGCGCCTTGCTTGCCAGGCGCGATTAGGTGGGTTGTGCCCACCTCGGTTACCTTCTGGACTCCATTTTTCTTCCATTTGCTTGTTTACCAAGATAAAATATCTTTATATACCACCCAAACCTATTGACCACCATATCACGGAGAAATCTCCAGTTTTCTTTTCCTTGCTATTTTCTGACAGATCTAATCCACCATGGCCGCTTCAAGCTCCTCCATGGACAAGTTCTTCGAGAACATCATCAACCCATATTTGCGGGAGGTGATGCACCACCCTCAAGCTATCCAGATGCATGAGGGGGTGCTCCACATCCGTGATGTGCAAGGCCCCAAGGGGGCTGGATCCGTGGAGGCTGGGCTTGAAGCTATGGAGCAGGAAGTCTTCCGATGCAAGGGGATGGTGGAATGTGGACTCAATGCCAATCACCTCATGATCCCGGACTACACCCATGATCTCAAGGTGGATGGCAAGTCCATGAAGGACATCGTATTCTCCTTCAACGAGCAAATCAACTACCTCTAGAGCCAGATCTACGACCTTCAAAACCAAGTCTTTGAATATGAGGCAAGGTTTAGAGGTATGAGTTTGGATGCCAGTTGCAGGACCCACGAGACTCACTCCACTTCTTATGATGGTGAGCCTCTGCCATGGAAACCTGAGGACAAGATCGCTACCACTTCATCACCACCACCTCCTTCTTGATCACCAAAAGAAAATTAAGTATCGGGTATGGGCACTCCCCTTGGCTTGCGCCAAGCTTGGGGGAGGTGCCACGGTATCGTATCACCTCCACTATCTCTTGCCTTTACTTATCTTAGTTCGATCCATAGTTATCTTTTGCCTTAGATGAATAAAAGTTTAGTTCGATCCTTTCTTTTCGAGATTTTTCTTAGTGATCTATCTTTGTAATTGTGTGCGAAATATATAATAAAGTTTAGTTTGAGTTTTGCTTTCTTTACTTTAATGTTTCATTAAAAAGACAGGAAATAAATGAAAAAGATCATATGCTAATCTTATGGTAAGTAATGACACAACATAAGGAAAAGTATAAGTAGAAAATTTTATTGGGGATTTACAAACATAGCATTGGTCAATGATGCAATTCATGAAAGAATTAATAAGGGAAGAGAAGATTCACATGCAAATACACTATCTTGGAAATCTTTTGTGATTGTGAGCCCCCATCAAAATATTATAAGCCAAGATTGTTAACGTTGGACAAGGAAGACAACGTTATGATTTATGTTTGTTCATATTCACATAGAAGTTATATTGTCATAGATCCTTCAACATGTGGTGCTTGCCCCTATATTTGCTAGCCAAAAATTCCGCACCAAGTAGAGATACTACTTGTGCATTCAAAAACTCGTAAACCCAAATCTTATTTTCAAGAGTCCACCATACCTACGTAAAGATTGAGTAAGATCCTTCAAGTAAGTTTTCATCGGTGCAATAAGGCAATAAAAATTGCTTCTAAAATTGTTAGATCATTTGTTGTAAGAGAAAATTGAGTGTTTTACGAACTTGTGATGGCAAAGAATAAAAGCGACAGACTGCATAGTAAAGGTTGCTATCACAAGGGGCAATATAATGTGACGTTCTTTTGCACTAAGGGATTGAGCATACAAACAAAAAGTGCATGGCAACCTCTGCTTCCCTCTGCAAAGGGCCTATCTTTTACTTTTATGTATTTACTTTCATGCAAGAGTGGAAGTTTTCTCTCTATTCCTTTTTATTCTCTCCTTTGTTAAGCATCATGTGGTGAGGAAAGATCGAGGCACATATATCCAGTTGGATGTGGGTAGCATGAGCTATTATTGTTCACATCACCCTTGAGGTGAATATGTTGGGTGGTGAAATTATAAGCCCCTATCTTTCTATGTGCCCGGTTGAATCGTTTTGCTCATGTATATGCGGTGAGTGCTAGCAATCATAGAAGACTATATGATGGTTGAGTATGGGTACTTGCCTAAAGGCTCCGATAAGTGACCCTTCCTGGAAAGATGATGAATTTGAAGGAAATATGCCCTAGAGGCAATAATAAAGTTGTTATTTATATTTCCTTATATCATGATAGATGTTTATTAGTCATGCTAGAATTGTATTAACCGGAAACTTGATATATGTGTGGATACATAGACAAAACACAGTCACTACTAGGGAAAAGCCTAGCAGTAGTGCGGGTTAAATGCTTAGCAGTAGCGCGGGTGGCCGTGCTACTAATACAGCGCTACAGCTAACGCTTATCAGTAGCGCAGTTTGACCCGTGCTACTGCTATCTAGGGATAGCAGCAACGTTGGTGTCCAACACGCACTGCTGCTAATAGCTGTAGCGCCCTTGAAAAAAGAGCGCTATTGCTAAGAACTCGCTGCTTCTAAAGCCATACCCTGCACTACTGTTATTAGTTATTGATTTTTTTTGCTCCATATTTTGTGCTGCTGAAATTTTTAGGGCTTTATACAATAATCTCTAGCATATCATACACATACAAATGTAATCATAGCATATACATACAAATAGTTTCACCAAATCATGTTATCATCATAATCATCATCCAACACAAAGTGGACTCTCGTCATCATCTCGAAAATAGCGATACAAGTCTCAAATACTTGCAACTACATCATCATCCATCTAAACAATGATATACACAAGAAGAGCGCGGGGTTATGAGTCCTCTCTCACGCTAGTGTGAACCTCAAGTAACTAGCTTCTACTTCTTGTTTTCTTTTGAAGCCTTTATGGCTGGCGCCCGAGACCCCATCCACTTGCGCCTGACACTCAGGCCACTTGTCGTACACTCCCGGAACCTTCCCTTTGTACATGATATAGCACTGCTTCTTCGCCATCAAGAATCTAGGTATTTGTTAGAGATGCATCTTCATCAAGAGAATGTACAATCATATGCAACAAAATATACTAGAGCAACACGAAAAAGAAAGGGTTAGCAACTAGATGCAACATATAGTATGCAAACTAATTAACTAGAGGTACATAGGTCATCGTACCCAAACTAACAAAGTAGCGTTACGCAAGTTCGACAGGGACCATGGACATGACAAAGTTTCATCGCTACAGAAAGTACACAAGTTCAACAGACACATGTCGTCATCATCGGCATCGTAAATCACTAGAAGTTCCATCCTTCCATATCATCCATGATGGACCCTAGCTTCTTGAATGGCGTGAGGTCCTGACGTTGCATGCGTATGCGAGTTCAGACGTTAGCTTGCAATATAGGGCCGTGGTGGAACATCCCCTTCTCATTGACGACTTATTTCATGATGATCGTTGCAATGTCCCTCTCGATGGAAAAGAAGTCATCTCTAAGCTTATAATCTGCTTCTCCATGAGATTCTACCCACGTGCCGATATGATCATCATTTCTGCTTGTCATGCAAAGCTTTTGGCGATCCGTGTTGAAGTCAATCATGAGATGGAGGAGGTAGAATCCATCTTTGTTGCTTGGTTCTGGGACATGGATGCACCAGAAGTTAGTTTTATGCGGGAAATTCGACTTCTTGTTCCTTTGTTTCCTGATCTGCAGGTGGCCACCCATAATGCTGAAGCCTTGGAGAGCATTATCTAGAATATTCATTATGTGGGTGTAGTCCTTCTTCTCGTAGTTTCTGGTAGGGTCGAAATACACGGCGTGGGAGACTCGCAGGTAAAGAACGATATGGATGGCACGCCCGTTGTTGTGGGGGAAAAACACCTCAAATTATTCTCCATATGAGCGAGAAGGATTGATTGAAATGAACGAAAGGGTTGTCCGACACTGACTTACTTTGGATGATAAGGTAGGAGGACAATTTCCTGGTCCTTATTCTGTACCATGAAGTTTTGGAGGTACTCGCTAGCAGTTTCACGCTCAAAGTCGATGAGACTCAAGAAAGACTCGTGCATGTAGTATGGATCCAGCACACAGATTTGCTAGACTTCTTTTGATGACATAACTCATATGTAGCGCAAAAAGGCGGACGATTGTAAAATTGAGCCGCCTTGACAGAAACATATCGAAGATATGGTCAAACCACAGGAAGAACACCTCCGCGGGCTGTGTGTCAACATAGCACTTCCCCTCAGGCACACGAGCCGCGTATGTCGGATATCCCGGATCCTTCGGGGCTAGTAGGATTTTCTCAATCGACAACACATGGTCATGTAGTCTCCTGAGATCCCCTAATAGTGCCTCCAGCGGTTTCTGTGGTAGCATCGACTCGCCTGTGACATGGAACATGGCCGCACCTTTGACGAGTACATGCTCTTCAAAATCCACCGTCCGGCTGCTATGTGCTCTGGCTTGTTTGTAGGCAGCTGAGCCTATCTTCCCTGATCTCTTCCTCTCCTTTTTCTTGGGCTGACCTTCCAGACCCTTCCTTAACCCCTGCCCCAGTGTTGTCAGGCTAAGCATTGTATGACCCCTGGCTAGTTGAGCCTGTGTTGAGGCGGCATCTTCAGGCGTGTCGTGTGAGGATTTCATGAAGAGAGACTTCTTGCAAGCCCTGCTAGGACGGTCCTACTCGAGCAGATCATCCATGTCCTCATCAGCATGCTGATAGCCCGAGTCATCATATGGCTGACTCATCATATCTAAGTCACTGCCATAGGCGCCTGTATTGAGGAAACTCATTGGGTCCTCCTCCTCCTTCTCATCATCCATTCTTTGTTCTATGGGGGTGATTACATCAGCCACTATTGGACCCCCTTCGTCACGTCGTCATCCGCTCTCACCCGGCACTACATGCGCTGGTAATTGCATAGGCGGGGTGGTGGTCTCCATACATGCTTGTTGATGTGTGGTTATTGGTGTGCTCTCGGCAGGCTCTAGACGAAGAAGATTCTTCGGCCATAGCAGCACCCAACCCTTGCAGCTTCCAATCCGTAGCTGGGTCTCGTCGTCCTCTCCCCATAGCCGTACTGGAGGAGGCAAATCCTCATCCCCAATTTCACACTCGACAAGGTAACCATGAAGTGCCCATCGGGCATCGGCTGGCTGTGGAACGAGAGTTCCAAGGGCTTCGTTATCACCCCCTTTCCCACGTCCACCTTCTAGCCTTTGATCAAGTAGAGTACGGTGCATGGGGTTTCGTCGGCCTGCAAACACATGTCTGCGGCGTAGAACATCCGAAAGGCAACGAAAATGGAATATTCTAGATATATGTTGGTGCGACATGTAATTACTGTGAGGGCGTCGAGCTCATCCAAAGATGAAGGCCCGCCTAGCATGCCAGAGACTGAGGACGGGCGGCTATGAGTGGGTGCGGGTGCAAAAGCAGGCCCGGTTGCATGAGCAGATGATGGTGCGGTGGTGTTGTTCACGGAGTTGCTCGCGATGAAACTGGGCATGGGGAAATCATGTACCGCCTTGTCTGGATTTTCCTTCTTCCAGATGATGATAGCCGAGATCAAATTAGTAGCAAAATCATTTTGCAAGCATTTACAGCTGCATTGACTGCCTGCTGTAGCAACTCATTTTTCTCCTCGGCTGCTTTTTTCACGTCCTCAACAGCTTTTTTCTCGAATGCAAGCTTCACCTTCTCCTCGATGTCTGCCTGACTAAACTTCTTTTTCTGCTTCTTGGCCTCTGGACCCTCATTGTAAAATACCTTCCACGTGGCACCGTCTCCGGCGCTGTGCACACGTCCATATTGCGGCCGCTGGCGCAAAGGGAGTCCCTTAAGTTCGTTCAAGGCCCGGTTGAGAGGAGTGTCCCACTTGGGCCTCATCGGCGAAGTAGGGCTTTCGGCTGCAAACTGTGTTGCTTCTCCTGCAGAAGGAACGTGAACCATTTACGAATGTGTAGTCGACTTGATCCAGAGCTAAATGTAAGGTGGTAAAATAATAATTACCAGTATTCTAATCAATTGCCTCATGATCTGGTCCGTGTTAAAAACCTTCTTTTCCTTGTCCCACTTGTTGGGGGCCCTGATGAAGTCACACTCCAAGGGGTTGGTGAACTTCACGAAGGGGTCTGGGAGACCCGCGGCTTCACGTTCCACGTCCTCCTTATCCCATATGGGCCTTTTGCCAAGGCAGCCACGACTTCTGAGGCGATGCTTCCCCGTGTTCCTTTGCTGTAGGCTCTTGAATTTCGCAGCCTTAGACTTGGCTGCCTCGGTACCTTGAACTTTTCGAACTCCTTCTCCGTAAGTGTCGGATTTCCTCCAGAATCTTGGACAGTGTTTCCTCAGCCTCAATAGCTCGTTTCACCCTCCCTTTCTAGGAGGCCAAATCATTGCTGAACATGCCCATGGCGTGATTGTTATTCTTTTTCATCTTTGGATCATCCCACGAGTGTTCTATGCTATCATCCCCATCGAGGAACTTGAATCTCTTGTGCAACTTCATTAGGAGCAACTGCCTCAAATGTTCTTTACTCCTTAAGTCATCGTCGTTGATGCTCACGCATTCCCATAGGATGCATCTTACTTGGTTCACATAGCACTGGCGAGGTTCTTCCGGCTCTAATGGCTCAAACTTGCCAGGGGCCATCTTTGTGATCACCAGTCGTCCAATGCCGAATTTGTTTGGTTTTCGTATCCTCTACTTCTTCTTCTTTTCGGTAGCAACATCGCGCCGGTACCTTCCCCGCCGGTATCTTTCCCGCCGGTACCTTCCCCGCCGGTCTCGGCGGCGCCATCGGTGCCGGCGCCATCGGTGTCGATGTCGGCGTCAGTACCATCATCGTGGCCGACCTGCAAACCTTGACTGTGCTTAGCAGACAAATAGTCGAGATACTGTTGTTCACCCTCATAATCCATCTCGTTTGCATGTTGGTCAGAAGGCCTGGTTTCTTCGTTGTTCGACATGTTTCCTATGATTAAGTCTCCTCGTTTAATTCTAAAACTATCAAAAAAAATGAGAAATGACATAAAAAAGATCTATGTTTACCGGAATTCCGTTTCCCAGCAAATCCCGACACTTGATATGCCTACTTTCTAGCAGAATTCATACCAAAATTCACGGAAAATTTCGGCATGACCTTTGCTAAAAAGTGGACATAGCGAGCGCCTGAAATTCATCGGAACGGAAATGAA
The DNA here is from genome assembly GCF_018294505.1 of Triticum aestivum. Taxonomy (NCBI): domain Eukaryota; kingdom Viridiplantae; phylum Streptophyta; class Magnoliopsida; order Poales; family Poaceae; genus Triticum; species Triticum aestivum. The sequence goes on along the minus strand of NC_057803.1, from coordinate 208,194,628 downwards.
TCAATATTCTGGCGAAACATGGCCCACTCGATTCATTTACCCTGCACATAATCATCATTTTCCAAATATGACATGTCCAAATATGACATGTCCAAATTCCAAATATGACATGTCCAAATCACATTTCCACTTCAAAATTGCATATGTCCACAAAAAAAATTCAGCCTACCTAAATTTGAAACTAAAAAAATTCCAAATATCACATGTCCACATAGCACAAGTCATTTTTCTTCACAATATTTGAAACTAACTTCAGCCTACCTAAATTTGAAACTAAATTTTTTTCCCTAACTAAATTAACCTACTAGTTTCATACCTAGCTAAATTTGTAACTAAATAGTTAACCTAATTAACCTACTACCCTAACTAAAACCTAACTAAATTAACCGAAGAACCCTAGCTAGCAGAGAGAGGAGGAGCGGTGGGGGGCTTACAGAGGTTGCAGGAGCGAGGAGGAAGGCTCGATCACGGCCGAGGTTGGGAGGTCGGGGTGAGGGCGAGGTCGCCGGGGTCGGGGGATCGGGGGCGAGCGCTGGGACGAGGGCGAGCATCGGGGTCATGGGCGAGCGTAGGGGCACGTCGAGGGCAGGGCTCCGGCGGCGACGAGGAGGGAAGAGAGAGTGGGGTTTTTGGGAAGAAGCTGAGGCAGGAAGAAGCAGAGAGTGGGGATTTGGGGGCTTAAGTCAACATAGCAGCATCACGTTTCGGCAAAATACATTGTAGCTAAGTTAGATATAGTGCGTTTAGCTAAAAAGCGCTACTTCTATCACAGGTAGCTATGGCGTGTTTCTCCAGAAGGCTCTACTGCTAGTTTGACTAGCTATAGATCTTTTTCAGAAAAGCGTTACTGCTATAACCAGTACCTATAGCCATTTTCCTGTTTGTTTCTTCTATTTTCTTTTCCTTTATTTTCTCTCCCTTTTCTTTTCTTACTTTTTCTTTTCTTTTCCTTTTTTTTGAGAGCAAGAACGAAGGGAAGGTGATACAATGTATATAACTAAGGCGATATATATTGCATCATTACGGTTAAGTGTGTATACAAAATAGGAACATATATATTAAATCATTGACCCATGCATAACGGTTAAGTGTTTACATGAAATAGGAACATATATATTACACCATTTGACCAATAACGGTTCCTCAGCGTCGATGTTTTCGTTTTTGAGTGAGCTTCTTTCCCTTCTTGTTTGTTGAAGAATAATTGAGCCCCGAATTGTGCCTTTTCCTATTCCATGGAGTACAATCTTTCTTAGGTAATGTAGTATTGATTCTTCTTTTGACGTATACTTCATCATCATCGTCATCTTCCCTCATTGGGTTGCCATACTGGTCATAGTCTTACTCGTTGGCGACTCCATCGATTCCAATGATGTTCCTTTTGCCTCTCCTCACAACAACATGGCTAGGATTACATGGGTCGGTAATGAAGAAGCATTGTGTCACGTGCTTAGCATGTACCCACGGCTCATTTTTGTGATACCGTTCATGGTAGCGCTCTTGGCGTCGGGTATAGTCACTACTGCAGGATGCTGCTAATGCGACACTACGATCAGAGACCCTTCGAGAAACTGTGTGCGATGCCATAATCACAAGCGGTGTTGTATAAAAACCGTCAGAAATGTGTAAAACATTTGCGATGACGGATGCATCAAACACAGTTTAGGTTTTAGTTGCGTGTGTGATGAAGGGCATATGGTTCGGTTTAATGAACTGTTTGCGATGAGGAGGAACAAAAGAAACGGGCAGCCAGATGGAGGCGTGTGCGATACACAACATATGGTTCACTCGGATGAACTGTTTGTGATTTGGCAACACAAAAGAAACGGTCAGCCAGATCAAAGGCGTGTGCGATATACGGCATGCGGTTCACTCGGATGAACTGTTTGCGTTGAGACATGAGAACAGAAATGGTTCAACTTAACAAGATGTGTGTGATACGCGGCAAACAGCTCGGTAATTAGAAATGTGTCTGTAGACCGATAAGAACACAGATGGTTACTGCTAATAAGACGTGTGTGTTGTGCGATGGGATTGCATACAGAACAACAACATATATATACACACACTTATAAGGACATTCTTGCATAACCAAATTAAACATCCACTTAAATAGGTGGCTACTACAACCATGGCATTTGCACACACCAAAGTAAACTATTACATGCATAATTACATAGGTGGCTACTACACACATGACATTTCCACACACTAGTAAAGTAAGTTATATATTACATGCATGATTAACTAGCATAAACAATCATCTAATCATCATCTACTTCTTGTGACACTGCTTGCTCTGCTTGTGGCTCGATCCGGGCTCGTCGATTTGGGTAACGAGGCACTTCCTCATGTCAACGATCCGCCTGTGCATCTCGTAGCATGTGTACACTCTCTTGGCCGCAAACCTGACGTGAGGTTCATCCAGTTGCCGCATCCAGGCCTGTGCAAGGATACGAGACTTGTTCTATGGGCATCCTGCTTCATCTTTTCGTAGTAGGGGTCGATGATGGCCGAGGCGAGTTCGACCAGGGAGTCCTTCTTCGTGCTACCCCAGACCGTGTAGTGGTCATAGATTTCGACAAGGTTCTTGCAGGTCAAGGCCATAACACTAAGCGCTTTTACATCGTTGGTGGTATCCACCATGGCGAACTTGTAGTAAGTGATATTGACAAACCTATTGAAACGGTCGCAAGGCTCTGTGGCCATGCAGTAGTGGTAGATGAGGACATGATGGCGCATGCACAACTGGGTGACGACAACCTTTTGATCTATGCCGGGATGATTGGCGGTGTACTGGAGGTCGATGCCGACCACCTTGTACTTGTCTCCAGCAAGCAACTGCTCAACACTGTTGATGTAGACGTCCACCACGGCTAGGTCGCTGGTGTACACCACCGAGAGATTCGTCTCCCTCGCGTGGGTCTCCACTCTATGCTCGCCGAACTCCATTGGAGCGCCACTGGACATCCACTCTCTATGTGGCGTCGTGGGTGTGCTTGTTGTGTTGTGGGGCACGATCGAAAGGTTGAAGAGACTAAGGTTATAATGGCCGCGGGAATTAAAGGGGCAGCCGGACGGCCAGGAATATCGGCAGGCCCTGATGGCAGTTCTAATTTGCAGCGCGTAACTCCAGTGTGGCGCGCGTAACTGCATCGCGTGCCAACGTGGGTGGCGCAACCGC